>NC_045684.1:9021542-9061511 GCF_003331165.1 Xiphophorus hellerii | reverse complement strand
TAATGTTATCCCCCAGCAGAATCACACGAAGCAAACTACAACAGAAAAAATAGACAGTAGGGTAAATTTTAAACTGTAGCATCGTTCAAAGATACAAACTTTTTCCAAGATCTATTTTTATATAATTAGGCCCGAGCAGCAAACGCTGCGAAGGCCTATTGTATCTGTACTGTTATTATTAGGCCCGAGCAGCAAAGCGCTGCGAAGGCCTATTGTATCTGTGCTGTTTATTATTAGGCCCGAGCAGCAAAGCGCTGCGAAGGCCTATTGTATCTGTACTGTTTATTATTATTATTAGGCCCGAGCAGCAAAGCGCTGCGAAGGCCTATTGTATCTGTACTGTTTTATTATTAGGCCCGAGCAGCAAAGCGCTGCGAAGGCCTATTGTTTCTGTACTGTTTCTTATTAGGCCCGAGCAGCAAAGCGCTGCGAAGGCCTATTGTATCTGTACTGTTTATTATTATTAGGCCCGAGCAGCAAAGCGCTGCGAAGGCCTATTGTATCTGTACTGTTTATTATTATTATTCTTCCCACCTCTTCGTGTGCCTTTTTGGGGGCTTTATCATATTCAAAAACTCACCAAACTTGGCGGTCGCAACTAGAAAAATTAAAAATTTTGAATTTTAAGGTTGTTGCAAAAATCGCAAAAAAAATTGCTCAACGGCGGCAACTAGCAATTTTCTGTTAACACAATGGTATGAACGTACTTCATCGTAGAGACATGAAATTTGGCACACTTGTAGAGCTCACCAAAAGACTCAGAACTTACATTTAATGTTATTAGCCAACTATCACAAAGTCAGCCATTTTGTCTTGAACGTCCATTTTTTTCCTCGATTTTGACGTTTACAGCCTTCGTATTTGATCGAACTCCTCCTAGGGATTTCGATTGATCGACTTCAAACTCGGTCAGTCTGATCATAAGGCATGTTTGATTTAAAGTTATCAAATTGGTGAGTTTTGGAGCATGTTGAAGGGGGGTTAGCAGGGGTCAAAGTTCACCTACTCGCCATGAAACACGAAACTCTTATATTTCCTATATAAAACACATAGAGGGACCAAACTTTCAGTGATTGATCGTCATCGGGTGCCCTACAATACCCTATGGTCAAATGATGACATCACTTAGGCCACGCCCCCTGAGAACAGGAAGTGTCATGTTTTACTGTGAACGGTCGCTATCTTAGCCCTTTGACCTAATCAACATGAAACTGTGTCCAGAGACAGAAGACATGTTGGTGTGTTGTGGATTCCAACCCACCGGCTGCGATGAAGCAGGTGGGCGTGGCGGCGTTGCGAACGCCGTCGAATTTCGTTTGGCTCTGAATTCCACAATTTCGGGCCCAGCTGCTCCAAACTCACTAGGATGGATCCTTATCCACCCACCGACAGGAATTCATAACAAAATTTGGTGGGCGTGGCCTAATTTCTCTATAGCGACCCCTAGAGTATTTTAAATGAACAGCCCCAAGCCATGCTTTATCCTAGAATTACGAAACTTGGTACATATGTGTATCTTGTCAGGACGTACAAAAAAGTCTATTAGAGCCATGGTCGAAACCCAACAGGAAGTCGGCCATTTTGTATTGAAGGTCCATTTTGGACCTCGAGTTTGACGTTTACAGCCTTTGCATTTGATCGAACTCCTCCTAGGGATTTCGATTGATCGGCTTCAAACTCGGTCAGTCTGATCATAAGGCATGTCTGATTTAAAGTTATCAAATTGGTGACTGTATGAGCTTGCTGAAAGGGGTTACCAGGGGTCAAAGTTCACCTACTCGCCATGAAACACGAAACTCTTATATTCCTATACAAAACACATAGAGGGATCAAACTTTCAGTGATTGATCGTCATCGGGTGCCCTACAATACCCTATGGTCAAATGATGACATCACTTAGGCCACGCCCCCTGAGAACAGGAAGTGTCATGTTTTACTGTGAACGGTCGCTATCTTAGCCCTTTGACCTCATCAATATGAAACTGTGTCCAGAGACAGAAGACATGTTGGTGTGTTGTGGATTCAAGCCCTGACCGGCTGCGATGAAGCAGCTGGGTGTGGCGGCGTGGCGAAGTGACCTGTAACGCCGATGCCATACGTTTGCTTCTAGATTCCACATGTTTCGACCGAGCTGCACCAAACTTGGCCTCAGTGATGCTGTTGTGATGCCTGACAATGCTATGTCATCATATTATGACGTCATCTAAGCCCCGCCCCCTCAGAATGAATTAGAGAGATCTTCTGTGTAATTACATAATAAACAGTACATGTTCGTCGTTTGTAGGGCAATGCTGCCCTCTGCTGGCCACTGAAATAGTTTCATTATTTCAGTAATTCGACACCAGAGGGCAGCATTGCCCTGCAGATGAAATTCTTCGATTTTGTAATACACAGGAAAAATGAAAAATTGGTATTTCTAACACAAAAACTCACAGAGACTCCAAACTTTCAGTGATTGATCGTCATCAGGTGGCCTACAATACCATATGGTCAAATGATGACATCACGTAGGCCACGCCCCCTGAGAACAGGAAGTGTCATGTTTTACTGTGAACGGTCGCTATCTTAGCCCTTTGACCTAATCAATATTAAACTGTGTCCAGAGACAGAAGACATGTTGGTGTGTTGTGGATCCAAGCCCTGACCAGCTGCGATGAGCAGCTGGGTGCGGCGGCGTGGCGAAGTGACCTGTAACGCCGATGCCATACGTTTGCTTCTAGATTCCACAAGTTTCGACCGAGCTGCACCAAACTTGGCTTGAGTGGTGCTGGTGTGATGCCTGAAAATTCTATGTCATCAGATTATGACGTCATCTAAGCCCCGCCCCCTCAGAACAGGAAGTGCTATTTTTTTCCTTGGAAACTTTCATCTATGGCTCTCTTGACCTAATCAAGGTGATTCTGTGTTGGATGACAGATAGGAAGTTGGTCTCGCTTGCTTTAAAGTGCCAAGAGTTTTCAATGGCGGCAACGCCGTTCGTATACGTTTGCCTCTACATTCCACATATTTTGACCGAGCTGCATCAAACTTGGCCTGAGTGATCCTGGAGGCTTGCCCGTCGATCCTACGTCATCACATTATGACGTCATCTAAGCCCCGCCCCCTCACACAGGAAGTGCCGTTTTTTTTCCTTGGAAAGCTCTGTTTATGGCTCTCTTGACCTAATCACGATGATTCGGATGATAAACTCTGTCAATGCTCGCTGCTGGCTGAACCGTGTGGGCGTGGCCAAATGGCGAATATCAGTCCCTCGCCATATTCATACGTTTGGCTCTAATTCACACATGGATCATCCGATTGGCGCCAAACTGGATATGTATGACCTTTGTTCACCTCTAAAGAGCCCACGGTTTGAGATGTAATTTGACTCCACTGCGCCCCCTAAGTTAATACATCGGCCGTATCTCCTCGACGCATCGACCGATCTGCGCCAGATTTTTTGACAGTCGTCGGGGAGCGCCGCCGAATGCATTCACGCCTGTCGCCTGGACGGGCGGGGAAAATGCGCGACAGCTTCTGCGGCGGCTGGCGGCGGCGGTGCTGGAAACTGCGGCGAGCTTCTGCGGTGGGGAGGGCTGCGGCTCTGGAAAACGCGCGAGAGCTTCTGCGGTGGCCGGAACCCCCGCGGTGGCCAATAGGCCGGAGCGGCGCTTGCTGCGAGGGCCGCCCGAGGCTGCTTGCAGCTTTAATTATTCTTATTATTCTTCCACCCAAATGAATTGCCTTTTTGGGGGCTTTATCATATTCAAAAACTCACCAAACTTGGCGGTCGCGACTAGAAAATTTAAAAATTTTGAATTTTAAGGTTGTCGCAAAAATCGCAAAAAAAATTGCTGAACGGCGGCAACTAGCAATTTTCTGTTGACACAATGGTATGAACGTACTTCATCGTAGAGACATGAAATTTGGTACACTTGTAGAGCTCACCAAAAGACTCAGAACTTACATTTAATGTTATTAGCCAACTATCACAGGAAGTCGGCCATTTTGTATTGAACGTCCATTTTTTTCCTCGATTTTGACGTTTACAGCCTTCGTATTTGATCGAACTCCTCCTAGGGATTTCGATTGATCGACTTCAAACTCGGTCAGTCTGATCATAAGCCATGTTTGATTTAAAGTTATCAAATTGGTGAGTTTTGGAGTATGTTGAAGGGGGGTTAGCAGGGGTCAAAGTTCACCTACTCGCCATGAAACACGAAACTCTTATATTTCCTATACAAAAACACAGAGAGGGACCAAACTTTCATTGATTGATTGTCATCGGGTGTCCTAAAATACCCTGTGGTGAAATTATTTTTTTAAGTAGGCCACGCCCCCTGAGAACAGGAAGTGTCATGTTTTACTGTGAACGGTCGCTATCTTAGCCCTTTGACCTAATCAACATGAAACTGTGTCCAGAGACAGAAGACATGTTGGTGTGTTGAGTAATCCAACCCCGACCGGCTGCGATGAAGCAGGTGGGCGTGGCGGCGTTGCGAACGCCGTCGAATTTCGTTTGGCTCTGAATTCCACAATTTCGGGCCCAGCTCCTCCTAACTCACTAGGATGGATCCTTATCCACCCACCGACAGGAATTCATAACAAAATTTGGTGGGCGTGGCCTAATTTCTCTATAGCGACCCCTAGAGTATTTTAAATGAACAGCCCCATGCCATGCTTTATCCTAGAATTACGAAACTTGGTACACATGTAGTATCTTGTCAGGACGTACAAAAAAGTCTCTTGGAGCCATGCTCTAAACCCAACAGGAAGTCGGCCATTTTGTATTGAAGGTCCATTTTTGGACCCTCGAGTTTGACGTTTACAGCCTTTGCATTTGATCGAACTCCTCCTAGGGATTTCGATTGATCGGCTTCAAACTTGGTCAGTCTGATCATAAGGCATGTCTGATTTAAAGTTATCAAATTGGTGACTGTATGAGCTTGCTGAAGGGGGTTACCAGGGGTCAAAGTTTCACCTACTCGCCATGAAACACGAAACTCTTATATTTCCTATACAAAAACACATAGAGGGACCAAACTTTCTGGGATTGATCGTCATCGGGTGTCCTAAAATACCCTGTGGTGAAATTAATTTTTTTACGTAGGCCACGCCCCTGAGAACAGGAAGTGTCATGTTTTACTGTGAACGGTCGCTATCTTAGCCCTTTGACCTAATCAACATGAAACTGTGTCCAGAGACAGAAGACATGTTGGTGTGTTGTGGACTCCAACCCCGACCGGCTGCGATGAAGCAGGTGGGCGTGGCGGCGTTGCGAACGCCGTCAAATTTCGTTTGGCTCTGAATTCCACAGTTTCGGGGTGAGCTGCTCCAAACTCACTAGGATGGATCCTTATTGACCCGCCAACAGGAATTCATAACAAAATTTGGAGGGCGTGGCCTAATTTCTCTATATCGCCCCCTAGAATATTTCAAAAACTCAGCCCCAAGCCATGCTTTAGCTTAGAATTACGAAACTTGGTACACATGTGTATCTTGTCAGGACGTACAAAAAAGTCTCTTGGAGCCATGCTCTAAACCCAACAGGAAGTCGGCCATTTTAGATTGAAGTTCATTTGACCTCGATTTTGACGTTTACAGCTTTCGTATTTGATCAAACTCCTCCTAGGGATTTCGATTGATCGACTTCAAACTTGGTCAGTCTGATCATAAGGCATGTCTGATTTAAAGTTATCAAATTGGTGAGTTTTGGAGCATGTTGAAGGGGGGTTAGCAAGGCTCAAAGTTCCCCTGTGATCGACTGTGTAATACAAAGGGCTTTGTCATGTGTAGGGCAATGCTGCCCTCTGGTGTCGAATTACTGAAATAATGAAACTATTTCTGTAATTTCAGTAATTCGACACCAGAGGGCAGCATTGCCCTACGGAATGACAGTTCAATGTTGAATTATAGAGGAAAAAATTAAATAATTTGTAATTCTAACACAAAAACTGACAGAGACACCAAAGTTTGAGTTATTGATCATCCTCGGGTGTAGAATAATATCCAATGGTCAAATGATGACATCACGTAGGCCACGCCCTCTGACAACAGGAAGTCTTGTATTTTACTGTGAACGGTCGATAGCTTCTGCACCAAACTTTGCACGAGTGACCCTGGTGGGATCCTTGACGACCCTATGTCATCATATTATGACGTCATCTAAGCCCCGCCCCCTCAGAACAGGAAGTGCCGTTTTTTTACTTGGAAAGCTCCGTTTATGGCTCTCTTGACCTAATCAAGATGATTCGGATGATAAACTCTGTCAATGCTCGCTGCTGGCTGAACCGTGTGGCGTGGCCAAATGGCGAATATCAGTCCCTCGCCATATGCATACGTTTGGCTCTTATTCAGGCATGGATCATCCGATTGGCGCCAAACTGGATATGTATGACCTTTGTTCACCTCTAAAGAGCCCAACGGGTTTGAAATGTAATTTGGCTCCACTGCGCCCCCTAAGTTAATACATGGGTTGTATCTCCTCGACGCATCGACCGATCTGCGCCAGATTTTTCGACAGTCGTCGGGGAGCGCCGCCGAACGCATTCACGCCTGTCGCCCGGTGGACAGGCGGGGAAAACGCGCGACAGCTTCTGCGGCAGCTAGCGGGCGGCGATGCTGGAAACTGCGGCAGAGCTTCTGCGGTGGGGAGCGGGCTGCGGCTCTGGAAAACGTGCGAGAGCTTGTGCGCTGGCCGGAACCCCCGCGGTGGCCAATAGGCCGGAGCGGCGCTTGCTGCGAGGGCCGCCCGAGGCTGCTTGCAGCTTTAATTATTCTTATTATTCTTCCACCCAAATGAATTGCCTTTTTGGGGGCTTTATCATATTCAAAAACTCACCAAACTTGGCGGTCGCGACTAGAAAAATTCAAAATTTTGAATTTTAAGGTTGTCGCAAAAATCGCAAAAAAAATTGCTCAACGGCGGCAACTAGCAATTTTCTGTTGACACAATGGTATGAACGTACTTCATCGTAGAGACATGAAATTTGGTACACTTGTAGAGCTCACCAAAAGACTCAGAACTTACATTTAATGTTATTAGCCAACTATCACAGGAAGTCGGCCATTTTGTATTGAACGTCCATTTTTTTCCTCGATTTTGACGTTTACAGCCTTCGTATTTGATCGAACTCCTCCTAGGGATTTCGATTGATCGACTTCAAACTCGGTCAGTCTGATCATAAGCCATGTTTGATTTAAAGTTATCAAATTGGTGAGTTTTGGAGTATGTTGAAGGGGGGTTAGCAGGGGTCAAAGTTCACCTACTCGCCATGAAACACGAAACTCTTATATTTCCTATAAAAAAACACATAGAGGGACCAAACTTTCAGTGATTGATCGGCATCGGATGTCCTAAAATACCCTGTGGTGAAATGATGACATCACTTAAGCCACGCCCCCTGAGAACAGGAAGTGTCATGTTTTACTGTGAGCGGTCGCTCTCTTAGCCCTTTGACCTAATCAACATGAAACTGTGTCCAGAGACAGAAGACATGTTGGTGTGTTGAGGATTCCAACCCTGACTGGCTTTGACATAGCAGGTGGGCGTGGCGGCGTGGCGAAGTGACCTGTAACGCCGTTGCCATACGTTTGGCTCTGAATTCCACAATTTCGGGCCCAGCTGCTCCAAACTCACTAGGATGGATCCTTATCCACCCCCCGACAAGAATTCATAACAAAATTTGGTGGGCGTGGCCTAATTTCTCTATAGCGACCCCTAGAGTATTTTAAATGAACAGCCCCAAGCCATGCTTAAACCTAGAATTACGAAACTTGGTACACATGTGTATCTTGTCGGGACGTACAAAAAAGTCTCTTAGAGCCATGCTCTAAACCCAACAGGAAGTCGGCCATTTTAGATTGAATTTCATTTGACCTCGATTTTGACGTTCACAGCATTCGTATTTGATCGAACTCCTCCTAGGGATTTCGATTGATTGGCTTCAAACTCGGTCAGTCTGATCATAAGGCATGTCTGATTTAAAGTTATCAAATTGGTGACTGTCTGAGATTGCTGAAGGGGGGTTACCAGGGGTCAAAGTTCACCTACTCGCCATGAAACACGAAACTCTTATATATCCTGCACAGAAACTCACAGAGACACCAAATTTTCAGTTATTGATCAACAATAGGTGTCCTAAAATACCCTGTGGTGAAATTATGACATCGCTTAGGCCACGCCCCCTGAGAACAGGAAGTGTCATGTTTTACTGTGAACGGTCGCTATCTTAGCCCTTTGACCTAATCAACATGAAACTGTGTCCAGAGACAGAAGACATGTTGGTGTGTTGTGGATTCAAGCCCTGACCGGCTGCGATGAAGCAGCTGGGTGTGGCGGCGTGGCGAAGTGACCTGTAACGCCGATGCCATACGTTTGCTTCTAGATTCCACATGTTTCGACCGAGCTGCACCAAACTTGGCCTCAGTGATGCTGTTGTGATGCCTGACAATGCTATGTCATCATATTATGACGTCATCTAAGCCCCGCCCCCTCAGAATGAATTAGAGAGATCTTCTGTGTAATTACATAATAAACAGTACATGTTCGTCGTTTGTAGGGCAATGCTGCCCTCTGCTGGCCACTGAAATAGTTTCATTATTTCAGTAATTCGACACCAGAGGGCAGCATTGCCCTGCAGATGAAATTCTTCGATTTTGTAATACACAGGAAAAAATGAAAAATTGGTATTTCTAACACAAAAACTCACAGAGACTCCAAACTTTCAGTGATTGATCGTCATCAGGTGGCCTACAATACCATATGGTCAAATGATGACATCACGTAGGCCACGCCCCCTGAGAACAGGAAGTGTCATGTTTTACTGTGAACGGTCGCTCTCTTAGCCCTTTGACCTAATCAACATGAACCTGTGTCCAGAGACAGAAGACATGTTGGTGTGTTGAGGTTTCCAACCCTGACCGGCTTTGAGATAGCAGCTGGGCGTGGCGGCGTGGCGAAGTGACCTGTAACGCCGATGCCATACTTTTGCTTCTAGATTCCACATGTTTCGATCGAGCTGCACCAAACTTGGCTTGAGTGATGCTGGTGTGATGTCTGAAAATTCTATGTCATCAGATTATGACGTCATCTAAGCCCCGCCCCCTCAGAACAGGAAGTGCTATTTTTTTCCTTGGAAACTTTCATCTATGGCTCTCTTGACCTAATCAAGGTGATTCTGTGTTGGATGACAGATAGGAAGTTGGTCTCGCTTGCTTTAAAGTGCCAAGAGTTTTCAATGGCGGCAACGCCGTTCGTATACGTTTGCCTCTACATTCCACATATTTTGACCGAGCTGCATCAAACTTGGCCTGAGTGATCCTGGAGGCTTGCCCGTCGATCCTACGTCATCACATTGTGACGTCATCTAAGCCCCCGCCCCCTCGGAACCGGAAGTGCCTTTTTTTCCTTGGAAAGCTCTGTTTATGGCTCTCTTGACCTAATCAAGGTGATTCTGTGTTGGATGACAGATAGGAAGTTGGTCTCGCTTGCTTTAAAGTGCCAAGAGTTTTCAATGGCGGCAACGCCGTTCGTATACGTTTGCCTCTACATTCCACATATTTTGACCGAGCTGCATCAAACTTGGCCTGAGTGATCCTGGAGGCTTGCCCGTCGATCCTACGTCATCATATTATGACGTCATCTAAGCCCCGCCCCCTCGGAACAGGAAGTGCCGTTTTTTTCCTTGGAAAGCTCTGTTTATGGCTCTCTTGACCTAATCAAGATGATTCGGATGATAAACTCTGTCAATGCTCACTGCTGGCTGAACCGTGTGGGCGTGGCCAAATGGCGAATATCAGTCCCTCGCCATATACATACGTTTGGCTCTAATTCACACATGGATCATCCGATTGGCGCCAAACTGGATATGTATGACCTTTGTTCTGCTCTAAAGAGCCCAACGGGTTTGAGATGTAATTTGGGGAAAATGCGCGACAGCTTCTGCAGCGGCTAGCGGGCGGCAGTGCTGGAAACTGCGGCAGAGCTTCTGCGGTGGGGAGCGGGCTGCGGCTCTGGAAAACGCGCGAGAGCTTCTGCGGTGGCCGGAACCCCCGCGGTGGCCAATAGGCCGGAGCGGCGCTTGCTGCGAGGGCCGCCCGAGGCTGCTTGCAGCTTTAATTATTATTACGATTCTGCCCCCCCAAAGAGGCGCCTTTTTGGGGGCTTTATCATATTCAAAAACTCACCAAACTTGGCGGTCGCGACTAGAAAATTTAAAAATTTTGAATTTTAAGGTTGTCGCAAAAATCGCAAAAAAAATTGCTGAACGGCGGCAACTAGCAATTTTCTGTTGACACAATGGTATGAACGTACTTCATCGTAGAGACATGAAATTTGGTACACTTGTAGAGCTCACCAAAACACTCAGAACTTACATTTAATGTTATAAGCCAACTATCACAGAAAGTCGGCCATTTTGTATTGAACGTCCATTTTTTTCCTCGATTTTGACGTTTACAGCCTTCGTATTTGATCGAACTCCTCCTAGGGATTTCGATTGATCGGCTTCAAACTCGGTCAGTCTGATCATAAGGCATGTTTGATTTAAAGTTATCAAATTGGTGAGTTTTGGAGCATGTTGAAGGGGGGTTAGCAGGGGTCAAAGTTCACCTACTCGCCATGAAACACGAAACTCTTATATTTCCTATACAAAAACACATAGAGGGACCAAACTTTCAGTGATTGATCGTCATCGGGTGCCCTACACTACCCTATGGTCAAATGATGACATCACTTAGGCCACGCCCCCTGAGAACAGGAAGTGTCATGTTTTACTGTGAACGGTCGCTATCTTAGCCCTTTGACCTAATCAACATGAAACTGTGTCCAGAGACAGAAGACATCTTGGTGTGTTGAGGATTCCAACCCTGACCGGCTTTGACATAGCAGGTGGGCGTGGAGGCGTGGCGAAGTGACCTGTAACGCCGTTGCCATACGTTTGGCTCTGAATTCCACAATTTCGGGCCCAGCTGCTCCAAACTCACTAGGATGGATCCTTATCCACCCACCGACAGGAATTCATAACAAAATTTGGTGGGCGTGGCCTAATTTCTCTATAGCGACCCCTAGAGTATTTTAAATGAACAGCCCTAAGCCATGCTTTAACCTAGAATTACGAAACTTGGTACACATGTGTATCTTGTCAGGACGTACAAAAAAGTCTATTACAGCCATGGTCGAAACCCAACAGGAAGTCGGCCATTTTAGATTGAAGTTCATTTGACCTCGATTTTGACGTTTACAGCCTTTGCATTTGATCGAACTCCTCCTAGGGATTTCGATTGATCGGCTTCAAACTCGGTCAGTCTGATCATAAGGCATGTCTGATTTAAAGTTATCAAATTGGTGACTGTCTGAGATTGCTGAAGGGGGGTTACCAGGGGTCAAAGTTCACCTACTCGCCATGAAACACGAAACTCTTATATATCCTGCACAGAAACTCACAGAGACACCAAATTTTCAGTTATTGATCAACAATAGGTGTCCTAAAATACCCTGTGGTGAAATTATGACATCGCTTAGGCCACGCCCCCTGAGAACAGGAAGTGTCATGTTTTACTGTGAACGGTCGCTATCTTAGCCCTTTGACCTAATCAACATGAAACTGTGTCCAGAGACAGAAGACATGTTGGTGTGTTGTGGATTCAAGCCCTGACCGGCTGCGATGAAGCAGCTGGGTGTGGCGGCGTGGCGAAGTGACCTGTAACGCCGATGCCATACGTTTGCTTCTAGATTCCACATGTTTCGACCGAGCTGCACCAAACTTGGCCTCAGTGATGCTGTTGTGATGCCTGACAATGCTATGTCATCATATTATGACGTCATCTAAGCCCCGCCCCCTCAGAATGAATTAGAGAGATCTTCTGTGTAATTACATAATAAACAGTACATGTTCGTCGTTTGTAGGGCAATGCTGCCCTCTGCTGGCCACTGAAATAGTTTCATTATTTCAGTAATTCGACACCAGAGGGCAGCATTGCCCTGCAGATGAAATTCTTCGATTTTGTAATACACAGGAAAAAATGAAAAATTGGTATTTCTAACACAAAAACTCACAGAGACTCCAAACTTTCAGTGATTGATCGTCATGAGGTGGCCTACAATACCATATGGTCAAATGATGACATCACGTAGGCCACGCCCCCTGAGAACAGGAAGTGTCATGTTTTACTGTGAACGGTCGCTCTCTTAGCCCTTTGACCTAATCAACATGAACCTGTGTCCAGAGACAGAAGACATGTTGGTGTGTTGAGGTTTCCAACCCTGACCGGCTTTGAGATAGCAGCTGGGCGTGGCGGCGTGGCGAAGTGACCTGTAACGCCGATGCCATACTTTTGCTTCTAGATTCCACATGTTTCGACCGAGCTGCACCAAACTTGGCTTGAGTGATGCTGGTGTGATGTCTGAAAATTCTATGTCATCAGATTATGACGTCATCTAAGCCCCGCCCCCTCAGAACAGGAAGTGCTATTTTTTTCCTTGGAAACTTTCATCTATGGCTCTCTTGACCTAATCAAGGTGATTCTGTGTTGGATGACAGATAGGAAGTTGATCTTGCTTGCTTTAAAGTGCCAAGAGTTTTCAATGGCGGCAACGCCGTTCGTATACGTTTGCCTCTACATTCCACATATTTTGACCGAGCTGCATCAAACTTGGCCTGAGTGATCCTGGAGGCTTGCCCGTCAATCCTACGTCATCACATTATGACGTCATCTAAGCCCCGCCCCCTCGGAACAGGAAGTGCCATTTTTTTCCTTGGAAAGCTCTGTTTATGGCTCTCTTGACCTAATCAAGATGATTCGGATGATAAACTCTGTCAATGCTCGCTGCTGGCTGAACCGTGTGGGCGTGGCCAAATGGCGAACATCAGTCCCTCGCCATATGCATATGTTTGGCTCTAAATCACACACGGATCATCCGATTGACGCCAAACTGGATATGTATGATCTTTGTTCACCTCTAAAGAGCCCAACGAGTTTGAGATGTAATTTGGCTCCACTGCGCCCCCTAAGTTAATACATCGGCTGTGTCTCCTCGAGGCATCGACCGATCTGCACCAGATTTTTTGACAGTGGTCGGGGAGCGCTGCCGAACGCATTCACGCATGTCGCCTGGTGGACGGGCGTGGAAAATGCGCGACAGCCTCTGCGGTGGCTAGCGGGCGGCGGTGCTGGAAACTGCGGCAGAGCTTCTGTGGTGGGGAGTTGGCTGCGGCTCTAGAAATCGTGCGAGAGCTTCTGCGGTGGCTGGAACCCCCGCGGTGGCCAATAGGCCGGAGCGGCGCTTGCTGCGAGGGCCGCCCGAGGCTGCTTGCAGCTTTAATTATTATTATTATTATTCTTATTATTCTTCCACCCAAATGAATTGCCTTTTTGGGGGCTTTATCATATTCAAAAACTCACCAAACTTGGCGGTCGCGACTAGAAAAATTCAAAATTTTGAATTTTAAGGTTGTCACAAAAATCGCAAAAAAAATTGCTCAACGGCGGCAACTAGCAATTTTCTGTTGACACAATGGTATGAACGTACTTCATCGTAGAGACATGAAATTTGGTACACTTGTAGAGCTCACCAAAAGACTCAGAACTTACATTTAATGTTATAAGCCAACTATCACAGGAAGTCGGCCATTTTGTATTGAAAGTCCATTTTTTACCTCGATTTTGACGTTTACAGCCTTCGTATTTGATCGAACTCCTCCTAGGGATTTTGATTGATCGGCTTCAAACTCGGTCAGTCTGATCATAAGGCATGTCTGATTTAAAGTTATCAAATTGGTGAGTTTTGGAGCATGTTGAAGGGGGTTAGCAGGGGTCAAAGTTCACCTACTCGCCATGAAACACGAAACTCTTATATTTCCTATACAAAAACACAGAGAGGGACCAAACTTTCATTGATTGATTGTCATCGGGTGTCCTAAAATACCCTGTGGTGAAATTATTTTTTTAAGTAGGCCACGCCCCCTGAGAACAGGAAGTGTCATGTTTTACTGTGAACGGTCGCTATCTTAGCCCTTTGACCTAATCAACATGAAACTGTGTCCAGAGACAGAAGACATGTTGGTGTGTTGAGTAATCCAACCCCGACCGGCTGCGATGAAGCAGGTGGGCGTGGCGGCGTTGCGAACGCCGTCGAATTTCGTTTGGCTCTGAATTCCACAATTTCGGGCCCAGCTCCTCCTAACTCACTAGGATGGATCCTTATCCACCCACCGACAGGAATTCATAACAAAATTTGGTGGGCGTGGCCTAATTTCTCTATAGCGACCCCTAGAGTATTTTAAATGAACAGCCCCATGCCATGCTTTATCCTAGAATTACGAAACTTGGTACACATGTGTATCTTGTCAGGACGTACAAAAAAGTCTCTTGGAGCCATGCTCTAAACCCAACAGGAAGTCGGCCATTTTGTATTGAAGGTCCATTTTGGACCTCGAGTTTGACGTTTACAGCCTTTGCATTTGATCGAACTCCTCCTAGGGATTTCGATTGATCGGCTTCAAACTTGGTCAGTCTGATCATAAGGCATGTCTGATTTAAAGTTATCAAATTGGTGACTGTATGAGCTTGCTGAAGGGGGGTTACCAGGGGTCAAAGTTCACCTACTCGCCATGAAACACGAAACTCTTATATTTCCTATACAAAAACACATAGAGGGACCAAACTTTCTGGGATTGATCGTCATCGGGTGTCCTAAAATACCCTGTGGTGAAATTATTTTTTTACGTAGGCCACGCCCCCTGAGAACAGGAAGTGTCATGTTTTACTGTGAACGGTCGCTATCTTAGCCCTTTGACCTAATCAACATGAAACTGTGTCCAGAGACAGAAGACATGTTGGTGTGTTGTGGACTCCAACCCCGACCGGCTGCGATGAAGCAGGTGGGCGTGGCGGCGTTGCGAACGCCGTCAAATTTCGTTTGGCTCTGAATTCCACAGTTTCGGGGTGAGCTGCTCCAAACTCACTAGGATGGATCCTTATTGACCCGCCAACAGGAATTCATAACAAAATTTGGAGGGCGTGGCCTAATTTCTCTATATCGCCCCCCTAGAATATTTCAAAAACTCAGCCCCAAGCCATGCTTTAGCTTAGAATTACGAAACTTGGTACACATGTGTATCTTGTCAGGACGTACAAAAAAGTCTCTTGGAGCCATGCTCTAAACCCAACAGGAAGTCGGCCATTTTAGATTGAAGTTCATTTGACCTCGATTTTGACGTTTACAGCTTTCGTATTTGATCAAACTCCTCCTAGGGATTTCGATTGATCGACTTCAAACTTGGTCAGTCTGATCATAAGGCATGTCTGATTTAAAGTTATCAAATTGGTGAGTTTTGGAGCATGTTGAAGGGGGGTTAGCAAGGCTCAAAGTTCCCCTGTGATCGACTGTGTAATACAAAGGGCTTTGTCATGTGTAGGGCAATGCTGCCCTCTGGTGTCGAATTACTGAAATAATGAAACTATTTCTGTAATTTCAGTAATTCGACACCAGAGGGCAGCATTGCCCTACGGAATGACAGTTCAATGTTGAATTATAGAGGAAAAAATTAAATAATTTGTAATTCTAACACAAAAACTGACAGAGACACCAAAGTTTGAGTTATTGATCATCCTCGGGTGTAGAATAATATCCAATGGTCAAATGATGACATCACGTAGGCCACGCCCTCTGACAACAGGAAGTCTTGTATTTTACTGTGAACGGTCGATAGCTTCTGCACCAAACTTTGCACGAGTGACCCTGGTGGGATCCTTGACGACCCTATGTCATCATATTATGACGTCATCTAAGCCCCGCCCCCTCAGAACAGGAAGTGCCGTTTTTTTTACTTGGAAAGCTCCGTTTATGGCTCTCTTGACCTAATCAAGATGATTCGGATGATAAACTCTGTCAATGCTCGCTGCTGGCTGAACCGTGTGGGCGTGGCCAAATGGCGAATATCAGTCCCTCGCCATATGCATACGTTTGGCTCTTATTCAGGCATGGATCATCCGATTGGCGCCAAACTGGATATGTATGACCTTTGTTCACCTCTAAAGAGCCCAACGGGTTTGAAATGTAATTTGGCTCCACTGCGCCCCCTAAGTTAATACATGGGTTGTATCTCCTCGACGCATCGACCGATCTGCGCCAGATTTTTCGACAGTCGTCGGGGAGCGCCGCCGAACGCATTCACGCCTGTCGCCGGTGGACAGGCGGGGAAAACGCGCGACAGCTTCTGCGGCGGCTAGCGGGCGGCGATGCTGGAAACTGCGGCAGAGCTTCTGCGGTGGGGAGCGGGCTGCGGCTCTGGAAAACGTGCGAGAGCTTCTGCGCTGGCCGGAACCCCCGCGGTGGCCAATAGGCCGGAGCGGCGCTTGCTGCGAGGGCCGCCCGAGGCTGCTTGCAGCTTTAATTATTATTATTATTCTTATTATTCTTCCACCCAAATGAATTGCCTTTTTGGGGGCTTTATCATATTCAAAAACTCACCAAACTTGGCGGTCGCGACTAGAAAAATTCAAAATTTTGAATTTTAAGGTTGTCACAAAAATCGCAAAAAAAATTGCTCAACGGCGGCAACTAGCAATTTTCTGTTGACACAATGGTATGAACGTACTTCATCGTAGAGACATGAAATTTGGTACACTTGTAGAGCTCACCAAAAGACTCAGAACTTACATTTAATGTTATAAGCCAACTATCACAGGAAGTCGGCCATTTTGTATTGAAAGTCCATTTTTTACCTCGATTTTGACGTTTACAGCCTTCGTATTTGATCGAACTCCTCCTAGGGATTTTGATTGATCGGCTTCAAACTCGGTCAGTCTGATCATAAGGCATGTCTGATTTAAAGTTATCAAATTGGTGAGTTTTGGAGCATGTTGAAGGGGGGTTAGCAGGGGTCAAAGTTCACCTACTCGCCATGAAACACGAAACTCTTATATTTCCTATACAAAAACACAGAGAGGGACCAAACTTTCATTGATTGATTGTCATCGGGTGTCCTAAAATACCCTGTGGTGAAATTATTTTTTTAAGTAGGCCACGCCCCCTGAGAACAGGAAGTGTCATGTTTTACTGTGAACGGTCGCTATCTTAGCCCTTTGACCTAATCAACATGAAACTGTGTCCAGAGACAGAAGACATGTTGGTGTGTTGAGTAATCCAACCCCGACCGGCTGCGATGAAGCAGGTGGGCGTGGCGGCGTTGCGAACGCCGTCGAATTTCGTTTGGCTCTGAATTCCACAATTTCGGGCCCAGCTCCTCCTAACTCACTAGGATGGATCCTTATCCACCCACCGACAGGAATTCATAACAAAATTTGGTGGGCGTGGCCTAATTTCTCTATAGCGACCCCTAGAGTATTTTAAATGAACAGCCCCATGCCATGCTTTATCCTAGAATTACGAAACTTGGTACACATGTGTATCTTGTCAGGACGTACAAAAAAGTCTCTTGGAGCCATGCTCTAAACCCAACAGGAAGTCGGCCATTTTGTATTGAAGGTCCATTTTGGACCTCGAGTTTGACGTTTACAGCCTTTGCATTTGATCGAACTCCTCCTAGGGATTTCGATTGATCGGCTTCAAACTTGGTCAGTCTGATCATAAGGCATGTCTGATTTAAAGTTATCAAATTGGTGACTGTATGAGCTTGCTGAAGGGGGGTTACCAGGGGTCAAAGTTCACCTACTCGCCATGAAACACGAAACTCTTATATTTCCTATACAAAAACACATAGAGGGACCAAACTTTCTGGGATTGATCGTCATCGGGTGTCCTAAAATACCCTGTGGTGAAATTATTTTTTTACGTAGGCCACGCCCCCTGAGAACAGGAAGTGTCATGTTTTACTGTGAACGGTCGCTATCTTAGCCCTTTGACCTAATCAACATGAAACTGTGTCCAGAGACAGAAGACATGTTGGTGTGTTGTGGACTCCAACCCCGACCGGCTGCGATGAAGCAGGTGGGCGTGGCGGCGTTGCGAACGCCGTCAAATTTCGTTTGGCTCTGAATTCCACAGTTTCGGGGTGAGCTGCTCCAAACTCACTAGGATGGATCCTTATTGACCCGCCAACAGGAATTCATAACAAAATTTGGAGGGCGTGGCCTAATTTCTCTATATCGCCCCCTAGAATATTTCAAAAACTCAGCCCCAAGCCATGCTTTAGCTTAGAATTACGAAACTTGGTACACATGTGTATCTTGTCAGGACGTACAAAAAAGTCTCTTGGAGCCATGCTCTAAACCCAACAGGAAGTCGGCCATTTTAGATTGAAGTTCATTTGACCTCGATTTTGACGTTTACAGCTTTCGTATTTGATCAAACTCCTCCTAGGGATTTCGATTGATCGACTTCAAACTTGGTCAGTCTGATCATAAGGCATGTCTGATTTAAAGTTATCAAATTGGTGAGTTTTGGAGCATGTTGAAGGGGGGTTAGCAAGGCTCAAAGTTCCCCTGTGATCGACTGTGTAATACAAAGGGCTTTGTCATGTGTAGGGCAATGCTGCCCTCTGGTGTCGAATTACTGAAATAATGAAACTATTTCTGTAATTTCAGTAATTCGACACCAGAGGGCAGCATTGCCCTACGGAATGACAGTTCAATGTTGAATTATAGAGGAAAAAATTAAATAATTTGTAATTCTAACACAAAAACTGACAGAGACACCAAAGTTTGAGTTATTGATCATCCTCGGGTGTAGAATAATATCCAATGGTCAAATGATGACATCACGTAGGCCACGCCCTCTGACAACAGGAAGTCTTGTATTTTACTGTGAACGGTCGATAGCTTCTGCACCAAACTTTGCACGAGTGACCCTGGTGGGATCCTTGACGACCCTATGTCATCATATTATGACGTCATCTAAGCCCCGCCCCCTCAGAACAGGAAGTGCCGTTTTTTTACTTGGAAAGCTCCGTTTATGGCTCTCTTGACCTAATCAAGATGATTCGGATGATAAACTCTGTCAATGCTCGCTGCTGGCTGAACCGTGTGGCGTGGCCAAATGGCGAATATCAGTCCCTCGCCATATGCATACGTTTGGCTCTTATTCAGGCATGGATCATCCGATTGGCGCCAAACTGGATATGTATGACCTTTGTTCACCTCTAAAGAGCCCAACGGGTTTGAAATGTAATTTGGCTCCACTGCGCCCCCTAAGTTAATACATGGGTTGTATCTCCTCGACGCATCGACCGATCTGCGCCAGATTTTTCGACAGTCGTCGGGGGAGCGCCGCCGAACGCATTCACGCCTGTCGCCCGGTGGACAGGCGGGGAAAACGCGCGACAGCTTCTGCGGCGGCTAGCGGGCGGCGATGCTGGAAACTGCGGCAGAGCTTCTGCGGTGGGGAGCGGGCTGCGGCTCTGGAAAACGTGCGAGAGCTTCTGCGCTGGCCGGAACCCCCGCGGTGGCCAATAGGCCGGAGCGGCGCTTGCTGCGAGGGCCGCCCGAGGCTGCTTGCAGCTTTAATTATTAGGCCCGAGCAGCAAAGCGCTGCGAAGGCTCTATTGTATCTGTACTGTTTATTATTATTAGGCCCGAGCAGCAAAGCGCTGCGAAGGCCTATTGTATCTGTACTGTTTATTAGGCCCGAGCAGCAAAGCGCTGCGAAGGCCTATTGTATCTGTACTGTTTATTATTATTATTCTTCCCACCTCTTCGTGTGCCTTTTTGGGGGCTTTATCATATTCAAAAACTCACCAAACTTGGCGGTCGCGACTAGAAAAATTCAAAATTTTGAATTTTAAGGTTGTCACAAAAATCGCAAAAAAAATTGCTCAACGGCGGCAACTAGCAATTTTCTGTTGACACAATGGTATGAACGTACTTCATCGTAGAGACATGAAATTTGGTACACTTGTAGAGCTCACCAAAAGACTCAGAACTTACATTTAATGTTATAAGCCAACTATCACAGGAAGTCGGCCATTTTGTATTGAAAGTCCATTTTTTACCTCGATTTTGACGTTTACAGCCTTCGTATTTGATCGAACTCCTCCTAGGGATTTTGATTGATCGGCTTCAAACTCGGTCAGTCTGATCATAAGGCATGTCTGATTTAAAGTTATCAAATTGGTGAGTTTTGGAGCATGTTGAAGGGGGGTTAGCAGGGGTCAAAGTTCACCTACTCGCCATGAAACACGAAACTCTTATATTTCCTATACAAAAACACAGAGAGGGACCAAACTTTCATTGATTGATTGTCATCGGGTGTCCTAAAATACCCTGTGGTGAAATTATTTTTTTAAGTAGGCCACGCCCCCTGAGAACAGGAAGTGTCATGTTTTACTGTGAACGGTCGCTATCTTAGCCCTTTGACCTAATCAACATGAAACTGTGTCCAGAGACAGAAGACATGTTGGTGTGTTGAGTAATCCAACCCCGACCGGCTGCGATGAAGCAGGTGGGCGTGGCGGCGTTGCGAACGCCGTCGAATTTCGTTTGGCTCTGAATTCCACAATTTCGGGCCCAGCTCCTCCTAACTCACTAGGATGGATCCTTATCCACCCACCGACAGGAATTCATAACAAAATTTGGTGGGCGTGGCCTAATTTCTCTATATCGCCCCCTAGAATATTTCAAAAACTCAGCCCCAAGCCATGCTTTAGCTTAGAATTACGAAACTTGGTACACATGTGTATCTTGTCAGGACGTACAAAAAAGTCTCTTGGAGCCATGCTCTAAACCCAACAGGAAGTCGGCCATTTTGTATTGAAGGTCCATTTTGGACCTCGAGTTTGACGTTTACAGCCTTTGCATTTGATCGAACTCCTCCTAGGGATTTCGATTGATCGGCTTCAAACTCGGTCAGTCTGATCATAAGGCATGTCTGATTTAAAGTTATCAAATTGGTGACTGTATGAGCTTGCTGAAGGGGGGTTACCAGGGGTCAAAGTTCACCTACTCGCCATGAAACACGAAACTCTTATATTTCCTATACAAAAACACATAGAGGGACCAAACTTTCTGGGATTGATCGTCATCGGGTGTCCTAAAATACCCTGTGGTGAAATTATTTTTTTACGTAGGCCACGCCCCCTGAGAACAGGAAGTGTCATGTTTTACTGTGAACGGTCGCTATCTTAGCCCTTTGACCTAATCAACATGAAACTGTGTCCAGAGACAGAAGACATGTTGGTGTGTTGAGGTTTCCAACCCTGACCGGCTTTGAGATAGCAGCTGGGCGTGGCGGCGTGGCGAAGTGACCTGTAACGCCGATGCCATACTTTTGCTTCTAGATTCCACATGTTTCGACCGAGCTGCACCAAACTTGGCTTGAGTGATGCTGGTGTGATGTCTGAAAATTCTATGTCATCAGATTATGACGTCATCTAAGCCCCGCCCCCTCAGAACAGGAAGTGCTATTTTTTTCCTTGGAAACTTTCATCTATGGCTCTCTTGACCTAATCAAGGTGATTCTGTGTTGGATGACAGATAGGAAGTTGATCTCGCTTGCTTTAAAGTGCCAAGAGTTTTCAATGGCGGCAACGCCATTCGTATACGTTTGCCTCTACATTCCACATATTTTGACCGAGCTGCATCAAACTTGGCCTGAGTGATCCTGGAGGCTTGCCCGTCAATCCTACGTCATCACATTATGACGTCATCTAAGCCCCGCCCCCTCACAACAGGAAGTGCCGTTTTTTTTCCTTGGATAGCTCTGTTTATGGCTCTCTTGACCTAATCACGATGATTCGGATGATAAACTCTGTCAATGCTCGCTGCTGGCTGAACCGTGTGGGCGTGGCCAAACGGCGAATATCAGTCCCTCGCCATATACATACGTTTGGCTCTAATTCACACATGGATCATCCGATTGGCGCCAAACTGGATATGTATGACCTTTGTTCACCTCTAAAGAGCCCAACGGGTTTGAGATGTAATTTGACTCCACTGCGCCCCCTAAGTTAATACATCGGCCGTATCTCCTCGACGCATCGACCGATCTGCGCCAGATTTTTCGACAGTCGTCGGGGAGCGCCGCCGAACGCATTCACGCCTGTCGCCCGGTGGACGGGCGGGGAAAACGCGCGACAGCTTCTGCGGCGGCTGGCGGGCGGCGGTGCTGGAAACTGCGGCGGAGCTTCTGCGGTGGGGAGCGGGCTGCGGCTCTGGAAAACGCGCGAGAGCTTCTGCGGTGGCCGGAACCCCCGCGGTGGCCAATAGGCCGGAGCGGCGCTTGCTGCGAGGGCCGCCCGAGGCTGCTTGCAGCTTTAATTATTATTATTATTACGATTCTTCCCACCTCTTCGTGTGCCTTTTTGGGGGCTTTATCATATTCAAAAACTCACCAAACTTGGCGGTCGCGACTAGAAAATTTAAAATTTTGAATTTTAAGGTTGTCGCAAAAATCGCAAAAAAAATTGCTGAACGGCAGCAACTAGCAATTTTCTGTTGACACAATGGTATGAACGTACTTCATCGTAGAGACATGAAATTTGGTACACTTGTAGAGCTCACCAAAAGACTCAGAACTTACATTTAATGTTATAAGCCAACTATCACAGGAAGTCGGCCATTTTGTATTGAAAGTCCATTTTTTACCTCGATTTTGACGTTTACAGCCTTCGTATTTGATCGAACTCCTCCTAGGGATTTTGATTGATCGGCTTCAAACTCGGTCAGTCTGATCATAAGGCATGTCTGATTTAAAGTTATCAAATTGGTGAGTTTTGGAGCATGTTGAAGGGGGGTTAGCAGGGGTCAAAGTTCACCTACTCGCCATGAAACACGAAACTCTTATATATCCTGCACAGAAACTCACAGAGACACCAAATTTTCAGTTATTGATCAACAATAGGTGTCCTAAAATACCCTGTGGTGAAATTATGACATCGCTTAGGCCACGCCCCCTGAGAACAGGAAGTGTCATGTTTTACTGTGAACGGTCGCTATCTTAGCCCTTTGACCTAATCAACATGAAACTGTGTCCAAAGACAGAAGACATGTTGGTGTGTTGTGGACTCCAACCCCGACCGGCTGCGATGAAGCAGGTGGGCGTGGCGGCGTTGCGAACGCCGTCGAATTTCGTTTGGCTCTGAATTCCACAATTTCGGGCCCAGCTGCTCCAAACTCACTAGGATGGATCCTTATCCACCCACCGACAGGAATTCATAACAAAATTTGGTGGGCGTGGCCTAATTTCTCTATAGCGACCCCTAGAGTATTTTAAATGAACAGCCCTAAGCCATGCTTTAACCTAGAATTACGAAACTTGGTACACATGTGTATCTTGTCAGGACGTACAAAAAAGTCTATTACAGCCATGGTCGAAACCCAACAGGAAGTCGGCCATTTTAGATTGAAGTTCATTTGACCTCGATTTTGACGTTTACAGCCTTTGCATTTGATCGAACTCCTCCTAGGGATTTCGATTGATCGGCTTCAAACTCGGTCAGTCTGATCATAAGGCATGTCTGATTTAAAGTTATCAAATTGGTGACTGTCTGAGATTGCTGAAGGGGGGTTACCAGGGGTCAAAGTTCACCTACTCGCCATGAAACACGAAACTCTTATATATCCTGCACAGAAACTCACAGAGACACCAAATTTTCAGTTATTGATCAACAATAGGTGTCCTAAAATACCCTGTGGTGAAATTATGACATCGCTTAGGCCACGCCCCCTGAGAACAGGAAGTGTCATGTTTTACTGTGAACGGTCGCTATCTTAGCCCTTTGACCTAATCAACATGAAACTGTGTCCAGAGACAGAAGACATGTTGGTGTGTTGTGGATTCAAGCCCTGACCGGCTGCGATGAAGCAGCTGGGTGTGGCGGCGTGGCGAAGTGACCTGTAACGCCGATGCCATACGTTTGCTTCTAGATTCCACATGTTTCGACCGAGCTGCACCAAACTTGGCCTCAGTGATGCTGTTGTGATGCCTGACAATGCTATGTCATCATATTATGACGTCATCTAAGCCCCGCCCCCTCAGAATGAATTAGAAAGATCTTCTGTGTAATTACATAATAAACAGTACATGTTCGTCGTTTGTAGGGCAATGCTGCCCTCTGCTGGCCACTGAAATAGTTTCATTATTTCAGTAATTCGACACCAGAGGGCAGCATTGCCCTGCAGATGAAATTCTTCGATTTTGTAATACACAGGAAAAAATGAAAAATTGGTATTTCTAACACAAAAACTCACAGAGACTCCAAACTTTCAGTGATTGATCGTCATCAGGTGTCCTACAATACCATATGGTCAAATGATGACATCGCTTAGGCCACGCCCCCTGAGAACAGGAAGTGTCATGTTTTACTGTGAACGGTCGCTATCTTAGCCCTTTGACCTAATCAACATGAAACTGTGTCCAGAGACAGAAGACATGTTGGTGTGTTGAGGTTTCCAACCCTGACCGGCTTTGAGATAGCAGCTGGGCGTGGCGGCGTGGCGAAGTGACCTGTAACGCCGATGCCATACTTTTGCTTCTAGATTCCACATGTTTCGACCGAGCTGCACCAAACTTGGCTTGAGTGATGCTGGTGTGATGTCTGAAAATTCTATGTCATCAGATTATGACGTCATCTAAGCCCCGCCCCCTCAGAACAGGAAGTGCTATTTTTTTCCTTGGAAACTTTCATCTATGGCTCTCTTGACCTAATCAAGGTGATTCTGTGTTGGATGACAGATAGGAAGTTGATCTCGCTTGCTTTAAAAGTGCCAAGAGTTTTCAATGGCGGCAACGCCATTCGTATACGTTTGCCTCTACATTCCACATATTTTGACCGAGCCGAGCCGCATCAAACTTGACCTGAGTGATCCTGGAGGCTTGCCCGTCGATCCTACGTCATCACATTATGACGTCATCTAAGCCCCCCCCCTCGAACAGGAAGTGCCGTTTTTTTCTTGGAAAGCTCGTTTATGGCTCTCTTGACCTAATCAAGATGATTCGGATGATAAACTCTGTCAATGCTCGCTGCTGGCTGAACCGTGTGGGCGTGGCCAAACGGCGAATATCAGTCCCTCGCCATATTCATACGTTTGGCTCTAATTCACACATGGATCATCCGATTGGCGCCAAACTGGATATGTATGACCTTTGTTCACCTCTAAAGAGCCCACGGGTTTGAGATGTAATTTGACTCCACTGCGCCCCCTAAGTTAATACATCGGCGTATCTCCTCGATGCATCGACCGATCTGCCCAGATTTTTGACAGTCGTCGGGGAGCGCCGCCGAACGCATTCACGCCTGTCGCCCGGTGGACGGCGGGGAAAATGCGCGACAGCTTCTGCGGCGGCTGCGGGCGGCGGTGCTGGAAACTGCGGCAGAGCTTCCGCGGTGGGGAGCGGGCTGCGGCTCTGGAAAACGCGCGAGAGCTTCTGCGGTGGCCGGAACCCCCGCGGTGGCCAATAGGCCGGAGCGGCGCTTGCTGCGAGGGCCGCCCGAGGCTGCTTGCAGCTTTAATTTTATTATTCTTATTATTCTTCCACCCAAAGAATTGCCTTTTTGGGGGCTTTATCATATTCAAAAACTCACCAAACTTGGCGGTCGCGACTAGAAAAATTCAAAATTTTGAATTTTAAGGTTGTCACAAAAATCGCACAAAAAATTGCTCAACGGCGGCAACTAGCAATTTTCTGTTGACACAATGGTATGAACGTACTTCATCGTAGAGACATGAAATTTGGTACACTTGTAGAGCTCACCAAAAGACTCAGAACTTACATTTAATGTTATAAGCCAACTATCACAGGAAGTCGGCCATTTTGTATTGAAAGTCCATTTTTTACCTCGATTTTGACGTTTACAGCCTTCGTATTTGATCGAACTCCTCCTAGGGATTTTGATTGATCGGCTTCAAACTTGGTCAGTCTGATCATAAGGCATGTTTGATTTAAAGTTATCAAATTGGTGAGTTTTGGAGCATGTTGAAGGGGGGTTAGCAGGGGTCAAAGTTCACCTACTCGCCATGAAACACGAAACTCTTATATATCCTGCACAGAAACTCACAGAGACACCAAATTTTCAGTTATTGATCAACAATAGGTGTCCTAAAATACCCTGTGGTGAAATTATGACATCGCTTAGGCCACGCCCCCTGAGAACAGGAAGTGTCATGTTTTACTGTGAACGGTCGCTATCTTAGCCCTTTGACCTAATCAACATGAAACTGTGTCCAGAGACAGAAGACATGTTGGTGTGTTGAGTAATCCAACCCCGACCGGCTGCGATGAAGCAGGTGGGCGTGGCGGCGTTGCGAACGCCGTCGAATTTCGTTTGGCTCTGAATTCCACAATTTCGGGCCCAGCTGCTCCAAACTCACTAGGATGGATCCTTATCCACCCACCGACAGGAATTCATAACAAAATTTGGTGGGCGTGGCCTAATTTCTCTATAGCGACCCCTAGAGTATTTTAAATGAACAGCCCTAAGCCATGCTTTAACCTAGAATTACGAAACTTGGTACACATGTGTATCTTGTCAGGACGTACAAAAAAGTCTCTTGGAGCCATGCTCTAAACCCAACAGGAAGTCGGCCATTTTGTATTGAAGGTCCATTTTGGACCTCGAGTTTGACGTTTACAGCCTTTGCATTTGATCGAACTCCTCCTAGGGATTTCGATTGATCGGCTTCAAACTTGGTCAGTCTGATCATAAGGCATGTCTGATTTAAAGTTATCAAATTGGTGACTGTATGAGCTTGCTGAAGGGGGGTTACCAGGGGTCAAAGTTCACCTACTCGCCATGAAACACGAAACTCTTATATTTCCTATACAAAAACACATAGAGGGACCAAACTTTTGGGATTGATCGTCATCGGGTGTCCTAAAATACCCTGTGGTGAAATTATTTTTTTACGTAGGCCACGCCCCCTGAGAACAGGAAGTGTCATGTTTTACTGTGAACGGTCGCTATCTTAGCCCTTTGACCTAATCAACATGAAACTGTGTCCAGAGACAGAAGACATGTTGGTGTGTTGTGGATTCCAACCCCGACCGGCTGCGATGAAGCAGGTGGGCGTGGCGGCGTTGCGAACGCCGTCAAATTTCGTTTGGCTCTGAATTCCACAGTTTCGGGGTGAGCTGCTCCAAACTCACTAGGATGGATCCTTATTGACCCGCCAACAGGAATTCATAACAAAATTTGGTGGGCGTGGCCTAATTTCTCTATATCGCCCCCTAGAATATTTCAAAAAATCAGCCCCAAGCCATGCTTTAGCTTAGAATTACGAAACTTGGTACACATGTGTATCTTGTCAGGACGTACAAAAAAGTCTCTTGGAGCCATGCTCTAAACCCAACAGGAAGTCGGCCATTTTAGATTGAAGTTCATTTGACCTCGATTTTGACGTTTACAGCCTTCGTATTTGATAAAACTCCTCCTAGGGATTTCGATTGATGGACTTCAAACTTGGTCAGTCTGATCATAAGGCATGTCTGATTTAAAGTTATCAAATTGGTGAGTTTTGGAGCATGTTGAAGGGGGGTTAGCAAGGCTCAAAGTTCCCCTGTGATCGACTGTGTAATACAAAGGGCTTTGTCATGTGTAGGGCAATGCTGCCCTCTGGTGTCGAATTACTGAAATAATGAAACTATTTCAGTAATTTCAGTAATTCGACACCAGAGGGCAGCATTGCCCTACGGAATGACAGAGTTCAATTTTGATCGACTGTGTAATACAAAGGGCTTTGTCATGTGTAGGGCAATGCTGCCCTCTGGTGTCGAATTACTGAAATAATGAAACTATTTCAGTAATTTCAGTAATTCGACACCAGAGGGCAGCATTGCCCTACGGAATGACAGTTCAATGTTGAATTATAGAGGAAAAAATTAAATAATTTGTAATTCTAACACAAAAACTGACAGAGACACCAAAGTTTGAGTTATTGATCATCCTCGGGTGTAGAATAATATCCAATGGTCAAATGATGACATCACGTAGGCCACGCCCTCTGACAACAGGAAGTCTTGTATTTTACTGTGAACGGTCGATAGCTTCTGCACCAAACTTTGCACGAGTGACCCTGGTGGGATCCTTGACGACCCTATGTCATCATATTATGACGTCATCTAAGCCCCGCCCCCTCAGAACAGGAAGTGCCGTTTTTTTACTTGGAAAGCTCCGTTTATGGCTCTCTTGACCTAATCAAGATGATTCGGATGATAAACTCTGTCAATGCTCGCTGCTGGCTGAACCGTGTGGGCGTGGCCAAATGGCGAATATCAGTCCCTCGCCATATGCATACGTTTGGCTCTATTCAGGCATGGATCATCCGATTGGCGCCAAACTGGATATGTATGACCTTTGTTCACCTCTAAAGAGCCCAACGGGTTTGAAATGTAATTTGGCTCCACTGCGCCCCCTAAGTTAATACATGGGCCGTATCTCCTCGACGCATCGACCGATCTGCGCCAGATTTTTCGACAGTCGTCGGGGAGCGCCGCCGAACGCATTCACGCCTGTCGCCCGGTGGACGGCGGGGAAAACGCGCGACAGCTTCTGCGGCGGCTAGCGGGCGGCGATGCTGGAAACTGCGGCAGAGCTTCTGCGGTGGGGAGCGGGCTGCGGCTCTGGAAAACGCGCGAGAGCTTCTGCGCTGGCCGGAACCCCCGCGGTGGCCAATAGGCCGGAGCGGCGCTTGCTGCGAGGGCCGCCCGAGGCTGCTTGCAGCTTTAATTAGGCCCGAGCAGCAAAGCGCTGCGAAGGCCTATTGTATCTGTACTGTTTATTATTATTATTATTCTTCCCACCTCTTCGTGTGCCTTTTTGGGGGCTTTATCATATTCAAAAACTCACCAAACTTGGCGGTCGCGACTAGTTTAAAAATTTTGAATTTTAAGTCGCAAAAATCGCAAAAAAAATTGCTCAACGGCGGCAACTAGCAATTTTCAAAAGTGCTATGACTACTATTCATCGTAGAGACTGAAATTTGGTACACTTGTAGAGCTCACCAAGACTCAGAATTACATTTAATGTTATAGCAACTATCACAGGAAGTCGGCCATTTGGATTGAAGTCCATTTTTTTCCTGATTGACGTTTACAGCCTTCGTATTTGATCGAACTCCTCCTAGGGATTTCGATTGATCGGCTTCAAACTCGGTCAGTCTGATCATAAGGCATGTTGATTTAAAGTTATCAAATTGGTGAGTTTTGGAGCATGTTGAAGGGGGGTTAGCAGGGGTCAAAGTTCACCTACACGCCATGAAACAAAACTCTTATATTTCCTATACAAAAACACATAGAGGGACCAAACTTTCAGTGATTGATCGTCATCTGCCCTACAATACCCTGCAGTGAAATTTATTAGGCCACGCCCCCTGAGAACAGGAAGTGTCATGTTTTACTGTGAACGGTCGCTATCTTAGCCCTTTGACCTAATCAACATGAAACTGTGTCCAGAGACAGAAGACAAGTTGGTGTGTTGTGGATTCCAACCCCGACCGGCTGCGATGAAGCAGGTGGGCGTGGCGGCGTTGCGAACGCCATCGAATTTCGTTTGGCTCTGAATTCCACAATTTCGGGGTGAGCTGCTCCAAACTCACTAGGATGGATCCTTATCCACCCCGACAGGAATCATAACAAATTTGGTGGGCGTGGCCTAATTTTCTATAGCGACCCCTAGAGTATTTTAAATGAACAGCCCCAAGCCATGCTTTATCCTAGAATTACGAAACTTGGTACATATGTGTATCTTGTCAGGACGTACAAAAAAGTCTATTACAGCCATGGTCGAAACCCAACAGGAAGTCGGCCATTTTGTATTGAAGGTCCATTTTGGACCTCGAGTTTGACGTTTACAGCCTTTGCATTTGATCGAACTCCTCCTAGGGATTTCGATTGATCGGCTTCAAACTCGGTCAGTCTGATCATAAGGCATGTCTGATTTAAAGTTATCAAATTGGTGACTGTATGAGCTTGCTGAAGGGGGGTTACCAGGGGTCAAAGTTCACCTACTCGCCATGAAACACGAAACTCTTATATATCCTGCACAGAAACTCACAGAGACACCAAATTTTCAGTTATTGATCAACAATAGTGTCCTAAAATACCCTGTGGTGAAATTATGACATCGCTTAGGCCACGCCCCCTGAGAACAGGAAGTGTCATGTTTTACTGTGAACGGTCGCTATCTTAGCCCTTTGACCTAATCAACATGAAACTGTGTCCAGAGACAGAAGACATGTTGGTGTGTTGTGGATTCAAGCCCTGACCGGCTGCGATGAAGCAGCTGGGTGTGGCGGCGTGGCGAAGTGACCTGTAACGCCGATGCCATACGTTTGCTTCTAGATTCCACATGTTTCGACCGAGCTGCACCAAACTTGGCCTGACTCATCCTGGTGTGATACCTGACAATGCTATGTCATCATATTATGACGTCATCTAAGCCCCGCCCCCTCAGAATGAATTAGAGAGATCTTCTGTGTAATTACATAATAAACAGTACATGTTCGTCGTTTGTAGGGCAATGCTGCCCTCTGCTGGCCACTGAAATAGTTTCATTATTTCAGTAATTCGACACCAGAGGGCAGCATTGCCCTGCAGATGAAATTCTTCGATTTTGTAATACACGGAAAAAATGAAAAATTGGTATTTCTAACACAAAAATCACAGAGACTCCAAACTTTCAGTGATTGATCGTCATCAGGTGGCCTACAATACCATATGGTCAAATGATGACATCACGTAGGCCACGCCCCCTGAGAACAGGAAGTGTCATGTTTTACTGTGAACGGTCGCTCTCTTAGCCCTTTGACCTAATCAACATGAACCTGTGTCCAGAGACAGAAGACATGTTGGTGTGTTGAGGTTTCCAACCCTGACCGGCTTTGAGATAGCAGCTGGGCGTGGCGGCGTGGCGAAGTGACCTGTAACGCCGATGCCATACTTTTGCTTCTAGATTCCACATGTTTCGACCGAGCTGCACCAAACTTGGCTTGAGTGATGCTGGTGTGATGTCTGAAAATTCTATGTCATCAGATTATGACGTCATCTAAGCCCCGCCCCCTCAGAACAGGAAGTGCTATTTTTTTCCTTGGAAACTTTCATCTATGGCTCTCTTGACCTAATCAAGGTGATTCTGTGTTGGATGACAGATAGGAAGTTGATCTCGCTTGCTTTAAAGTGCCAAGAGTTTTCAATGGCGGCAACGCCGTTCGTATACGTTTGCCTCTACATTCCACATATTTTGACCGAGCTGCATCAAACTTGGCCTGAGTGATCCTGGAGGCTTGCCCGTCAATCCTACGTCATCACATTATGACGTCATCTAAGCCCCGCCCCCTCGGAACAGGAAGTGCCGTTTTTTTCCTTGGAAAGCTCCGTTTATGGCTCTCTTGACCTAATCAAGATGATTCGGATGATGAGCTCTGTCATTGCTCGCTGCTGGCTGAACCGTGTGGGCGTGGCCAAATGGCGAATCAGTCCCTCGCCATATTCATACGTTTGGCTCTAATTCACACATGGATCATCCGATTGGCGCCAAACTGGATATGTATGACCTTTGTTCACCTCTAAAGAGCCCACGGGTTTGAGATGTAATTTGGCTCCACTGCGCCCCCTAAGTTAATACATCGGCCGTATCTCCTCGACGCATCGACCGATCTGCACCAGATTTTTTGACAGTCGTCGGGGAGCGCCGCCGAACGCATTCACGCCTGTCGCCCGGTGGACGGGCGGGAAAATGCGCGACAGCTTCTGCGGCGGCTAGCGGGCGGCGGTGCTGGAAACTGCGGCAGAGCTTCTGCGGTGGGGAGGGCTGCGGCTCTGGAAAACGCGAGAGCTTCTGCGGTGGCCGGAACCCCCGCGGTGGCCAATAGGCCGGAGCGGCGCTTGCTGCGAGGGCCGCCCGAGGCTGCTTGCAGCTTTAATTATTATTCTGCCCCCCTCTTCGTGTGCCTTTTTGGGGGCTTTATCATATTCAAAAACTCACCAAACTTGGCGGTCGCGACTAGAAAAATTAAAATTTTGAATTTTAAGGTTGTCGCAAAAATCGCAAAAAAATTGCTCAACGGCGGCAACTAGCAATTTTCTGTTGACACAATGGTATGAACGTACTTCATCGTAGAGACATGAAATTTGGTACACTTGTAGAGCTCACCAAAAGACTCAGAACTTACATTTAATGTTATAAGCCAACTATCACAGGAAGTCGGCCATTTTGTATTGAAAGTCCATTTTTTACCTCGATTTTGACGTTTACAGCCTTCGTATTTGATCGAACTCCTCCTAGGGATTTTGATTGATCGGCTTCAAACTCGGTCAGTCTGATCATAAGGCATGTTTGATTTAAAGTTATCAAATTGGTGAGTTTTGGAGCATGTTGAAGGGGGGTTAGCAGGGGTCAAAGTTCACCTACTCGCCATGAAACACGAAACTCTTATATTTCCTATAAAAACACATAGAGGGACCAAACTTTCATTGATTGATCGTCATCGGGTGCCCTACAATACCCTGGTCAAATGATGACATTAACGTAGGCCACGCCCCCTGAGAACAGGAAGTGTCATGTTTTACTGTGAACGGTCGCTATCTTAGCCCTTTGACCTAATCAACATGAAACTGTGTCCAGAGACAGAAGACATGTTGGTGTGTTGAGTAATCCAACCCCGACCGGCTGCGATGAAGCAGGTGGGCGTGGCGGCGTTGCGAACGCCGTCGAATTTCGTTTGGCTCTGAATTCCACAATTTCGGGCCCAGCTGCTCCAAACTCACTAGGATGGATCCTTATCCACCCACCGACAGGAATTCATAACAAAATTTGGTGGGCGTGGCCTAATTTCTCTATAGCGACCCCTAGAGTATTTTAAATGAACAGCCCCAGCCATGCTTTATCCTAGAATTACGAAACTTGGTACATGTGTATCTTGTCAGGACGTACAAAAAAGTCTATGAGCCATGGTCGAAACCCAACAGGAAGTCGGCCATTTTGTATTGAAGGTCCATTTTGGACCTCGAGTTTGACGTTTACAGCCTTTGCATTTGATCGAACTCCTCCTAGGGATTTCGATTGATCGGCTTCAAACTCGGTCAGTCTGATCATAAGGCATGTCTGATTTAAAGTTATCAAATTGGTGACTGTATGAGCTTGCTGAAGGGGGGTTACCAGGGGTCAAAGTTCACCTACTCGCCATGAAACACGAAACTCTTATATTTCCTATACAAAAACACAGAGAGGGACCAAACTTTCATTGATTGATCGTCATCGGGTGTCCTAAAATACCCTGTGGTGAAATTATTTTTTTAAGTAGGCCACGCCCCCTGAGAACAGGAAGTGTCATGTTTTACTGTGAACGGTCGCTATCTTAGCCCTTTGACTAATCAACATGAAACTGTGTCCAGAGACAGAAACATATTGGTGTGTTGTGGATTCCAACCCCGACTGGCTTCGATGTAGCAGGTGGGCGTGGCGGCGTTGCGAACGCCGTCGAATTTCGTTTGGCTCTGAATTCCACAGTTTCGGGGTGAGCTGCTCCAAACTCACTAGGATGGATCCTTATCCAGCCCCCGACAGGAATTCATAACAAAATTTGGTGGGCGTGGCCTAATTTCTCTATAGTGACCCCTAGAGTATTTAAAACAGCCCCAAGCCATGTTTAAACTAGAATTACGAAACTTGGTACACATGTGTATCTTGTCGGACGTACAAAAAAGTCTCTTAAGCCATGCTCTAAACCCAACAGGAAGTCGGCCATTTTAGATTGAATTTCATTTGACCTCGATTTTGACTTTACAGCCTTCGTATTTGATCGAACTCCTCCTAGGGATTTCGATTGATCGGCTTCAAACTCGGTCAGTCTGATCATAAGGCATGTCTGATTTAAAGTTATCAAATTGGTGAGTTTTGGAGCATGTTGAAGGGGGGTTAGCAGGCTCAAAGTTCCCCTGTGATCGACTGTGTAATATGTAATTACAAAGGGGATCCTTTGTCATTCCGTAGGGCAATGCTGCCCTCTGGTGTCGAATTACTGAAATTACTGAAATAGTTTCATTATTTCAGTAATTCGACACCAGAGGGCAGCATTGCCCTACGGAATGACAGACACCAAACGTTCAGTTATGGATTATCATCTTGTGTCCAATAATATCCAATGGTCAAATGATGACATCACTTAGGCCACGCCCCCTGACAACAGGAAGTCTCATATTTTGCTGTGAACGGTCGATAGCTTCTGCACCAAACTTTGCACGAGTGACCCTGGTGGGATCCCTGACGACCCTATGTCATCATATTATGACGTCATCTAAGCCCCGCCCCCTCGGAACAGGAAGTGCCGTTTTTTTCCTTGGAAAGCTCCGTTTATGGCTCTCTTGACCTAATCAAGGTAATTCGGATGATAAACTCTGTCAATGCTCGCTTCTGGCTGAACCGTGTGGGCGTGGCCAAATGGCGAATATCAGTCCCTCGCCATATACATACGTTTGGCTCTAATTCACACATGGATCATCCGATTGGCGCCAAACTGGATATGTATGACCTTTGTTCACCTCTAAAGAGCCCGACGGGTTTGAGATGTAATTTGACTCCACTGCGTCCCCTAAGTTGATACATCGGCCGTATCTCCTCGACGCATCGACCGATCTGCACCAGATTTTTTGACAGTCGTCGGGGAGCGCCGCCGAACGCATTCACGCGTGTCGCCCGGTGGACGGGCGGGGAAAATGCGCGACAGCTTCCGCGGCGGCTGGCGGGCGGCGGTGCTGGAAACTGCGGCAGAGCTTCCGCGGTGGGGAGCGGGCTGCGGCTCTGGAAAACGCGCGAGAGCTTCTGCGGTGGCCGGAACCCCCGCGGTGGCCAATAGGCCGGAGCGGCGCTTGCTGCGAGGGCCGCCCGAGGCTGCTTGCAGCTTTAATTTTGATTTATTGTTGTCCCAGTGAGATAAAACTTATTTACAAGAAACCTGTTTGGAAAAAAGAAAATACAAACATTTATTAAAACATTTGCATAAAAACTGACCTAAAACAAGAGCAAGTTTCATAAGATTTAACTGGCGCAGATGATTTGTAACGTTTTTATTTTTATTTAATCTGCAGTATTTTGCTGGCCAAGTAACATATAGACCATAAAAATGTAACAGGAACTGTGTAAAAGTTTTTAACTGATCACAAATCTGGAGTTCAGTAACTGATTTTTAACGGCTGTGTCACTTTCAAGCTAACTTGAAGTGACCTGGCCTTTATATAAACACATTTTTAAACATATTCCCAGTTTAAAATCCTAAGAAACGGACTAGTCTCAAACATTTCCAGGTCTTTAGGTGTAAATATTAATCATTGGTGTGGTTTGATACGCTTAGCGTCAGTTCTCCGTTTCAAACAGCCGATTTAACTCAGACAGCTGAAAGTAAACAACACAAAAACCTTAAAGAGAAACGAGCAAAAACAAAATCACCGCTTCCGCCACTCTGGGTCAAGCTAACCCAAGTCAATACACCCGTTTGTTTGTTTTCTCTTTCTCTTTTTTTAAAAACAACCTCTTCTGTTCAATAGTTAGTCAATTATTCCCCCGCTCAACGTCTATTAGGCTAACGGTTCCAGCTGTTGCTAACCTTTTGGCGCTCAGCTCGGCAGAGAGCAGCTCGGTTCGGTTCGGCTCGTTTTCCCGGATTCAGAAACTCACCTGGATCCTCCTTCCCGCCTCCTCCGTGGGCTCAAGTCACGCCGGGTTAGAGGTTTTCTCGCACCGTGTTCGTCGCAGTGGGACTTTCTCCGCGTTAGCGTCCATGAAAGCGTCAACCGTTGACACTTTGCTGCTCATACCTAAATTCTGCGGTTGCTATGGAAACATGGCGAGGGACCGCCTGGAGAAATGACAACATTCGCTGATTGGGCGCGCGCGTACACTCACCTGTAGGCGCACAAAGCAAACAAATTATTATATTATATTATATTATATTATATTATATTATATTATATTATATTATATTATTTCAAAGGGAAATTAAATGTTTTATCCAAGTATCTTCAGAGTTTTGTACGTTGATGCTTTTGGCAGAAATGCTTGATTTTAAACACAAACACGTTTCTAAAATGTTTATTTTTATAGAGAAATGAGAACATTATTATTAGGCTTGATTTTATTATTTTCTTACCATCGATTTATGTGTAAAATAAATAATTGCGTTACAATCTGACAAGGTGTGTTTGAGCTTCAGTTTGTCCTTAAACACATCTCAGTGATTAGTAATCAATTATCCATAACTGTTTTTAAGCTCCACCCCCTTTTCCATATTCCACAGTTCTGCCTAAGGTCCCATATGGTGACAAGAATTTATAGCTAACATGTTTGTTTTATCCCCTCAATCAAAATGGACGTTTTACAGGAAGCCATTTTTACATGAATTCAACTTTATTTTAGCTCTTATACACAAAATATCATAACATTTGATTATGACAAAAGACAAAAAGAAAACACACACAGTTTAAAAAATCCAAAAAAAGAAATGCTGTACTGCCGGGATGTTAAGCGTTTGGCTGATTGAATCAGTCCGACTCGCCCTGCAGACTGTGCAGCACAGATCCAGTCAACATGGATCCGGTCAGCAGTACAGGCTCCAGTAGACGGTGTTGAAGAGCAGGTAGGACAGCGGGAAGGCCAGGCGTGAGTACGAGTCGATCATGTAGCTGTGTTCACCAGCAGCTCCACGTTCTCCCGCACCGACCGCTGCCGCCGCAGACGCGTCCCCTCCGGCGGCCGCGGGTCCGAGTTCAGGCTCGGGGCCGTAAGGGGGGTCGGAGGTCAGTGTCGGCGCCATCCGAGGAAAGGTGGTCAGTTCAATGTCGTTGTCATGGAAACAGCCATCAAAGGCCATGGCCTGGCTGGCGTTGAAGGTGGAGGGGATCTGGAAAGGGGCAAGAAATTATTTGTTTTATGAAATAAAAATATCTAAATATCAAAATTTCTGAGTAATTCATAATTATATGATGTGAAGCTATTAGTTACTTTGCCTTTACTTTTATGATTTTATTCATAGTTAAGAAAATAAAGAAAATCTAAAAATATAGCTATAAAATTATGGCTATACAAAAATTACATAAAGAAATATTGAGATTGTTTTAATATATTCAAATAAATCAAAATACATAGCCCAAATGTGTATGTGTCACTCAAATAACATTACCATTATTATTATTACATGCTAATAACCTTCAACATATAAAATGGAAGGAATCTAAATGTGCCTTAATCCTGTTAAACTATTTTCTAATTATTTCCCACAGAATTTCAAACAATGATAGCAATAAGCATTTCATTTTTAATTCATCACTCACTAGAAATATTCCCCTTGCTTGAATAAACCCCCCTCATATTTCAATCTAATTTAATATTTATTACATGGAGTATTTATTTAACATTGTTAAATAAATAAAAGTAAATTAATCAAAACATTAGATCTTTAGATGCTCTTGCTTTTAAATTCAGCTGTTAATAGTTCAAAATGTGAAGGAAAACAAAAAAAATCTGATATTCAGTTCCATCTCAAAATTAAAATGAACCTCAAAGCTCTTGACAAAGAAGAGGTTTTGTCAAGAGCTTTGAATTTTTTATTTTTCTAAAATGAGAAATTACTTGTAATGTCAAAGTGTGACCACAGGGGGGAGACAAAGTAAGCCATAATTCTGTAGATTTTTGTTGTGGTTTTGAAACAGCGTCTCCGTCCTGACCTTCCCCCTCCTCATCTTCCTCATCTCCTCCAGGGTGGTGCAGTAGTTGACGGCAGCATATTCGATGACAGATAGGAAGACAAACAGGAAGCTGGTCCACAGGTAGATGTCCACAGCTTTCACGTAGGACACCTGCACAGTAAAACACGCCTCCTTTTTAACCCCATGTTTACTTCTAGTCAAACTTTTATTGCGTTATTCAGCTAAAAATCTTTTTTTGGAAGGTCAGATGGCATGTGTAGCAGAAGTTACAGAGAAAAAGAGTCAAATATAAACATCTGAAGAGTAAAACTGGACTGATTCTAACCGAAACCTCTTTAAAAAGCTAGGTTCAAGTTTTTTAGCTGAATTATGAAAGTATAAAGTTATATGCTATTCAATTTAGTATAATTTCCAAGGTGATTATCTTTCCATTTTTCTATCTCACTGATTTCTTTAGAAAGCTAAGACAGAAACTCTGAACCAGAAAATAACGAGAGTCGGTATGAGAGTCGGAGAAAGTGTCCGTCTCCATGGAGACGTCCAGACCTGAGGCATGGATGAGGACACTCCGGTGATGATGGTGGACATGGTGAGGACGGTGGTTATACCTGCAGGAGGACACAGCAAACGGTTCTGTCAGACTTTACTGCCTCAGCCTAATCACTGTCATTCTCACCAAGGTCCGACAGAGGGCGCTGTGCATCTGTTTGGCTTGCAGTAAGGAAAGAAGAGAGCTAAAATAATGTTAATACTGCAGTTTGTAACGCAACAAAAAGAGTTTTAACAGTTTTTCTGTGCTTTTAGAATATATCTTCTGCTTATTCCTAAGAAAATAATGAAAATAATCCTTAGAATAACAGAAAAAATCCTAAATACCTTTAAAAAAATCAGTTTAGCCATTTTTATCATAAACAAACTTCTCATTAATGTAATAAACTACTATATTTTCTGGTGTGATGCTATTATCATAGTATAATAGTAATTTAACTACCAAGAATAATTTACTATTCAAGGAAACTATAATTTTACACACTTAACCAAAAAATTCCAGTTTATCCAGGAATACTTCAAATCTCTGCTCAGATAGACTCAATGTAAAGGTGTGGGAGGTGGTGACATCATAACGTCATTATTTAAAGGAAGAAATAACCCAAAGCAGCAGCCACACTGCGATGGAGGTTACAATGCGTGCGTTACCCAGAGACACGCGGGCGGGAACGGCTCTGCGGTCGATCCAGAAGGAAACCCAGGACAGGACGACCATCAGCATGGTGGGGAAGTACGTCTGCAGCATGAAGAAGAAGATGTGGCGCCGCAGGATGAAGTTTATGAAGAGTCGGTTGTACCAACCTGCAGACACACACAACGGGTTGACTTCCTGTTGTTAGTGTTTACTGCAAAACTTCAAAAGTCTGACAGATTAATGATGGATTAATGTCATCCAACATACAACATGTACTAACAGTCACAGTGAGTTAAAAACAGACTCGGATCGATCTGCGACTCAGGACAGAGAACCAGAACCAACAGTCTCTGCTACGGCCACAATGGATGGAAATAAAAATAAAACCAATGCAGTTAAAAACTCAGTTTTACAGTGTCTCACTCCAAAATATGGCAACAACAGAACAAAGTAGAACAACGCAGAACATGGCCATACGTAGAATAATCTAGACTTCTGCATGTGTGAGGTATGACAGAAATGATTCTAAGAGTTCAGATGAATGAGATTAACTACAAACCCTGAGAACTGATAACAAGATGGCTGCTAATTTTATTCATATTAAAATACTCTGATCGTCACCTCACATTTATTACATGCACAGAAATAGAAACTGCAACTTAATCTGCATTTTTACTTTACTAAGCGTATTTATAGTAACGTAAACTTTAATATTTCCCAGTTCATTTGGCTTATTTACATATTTAATCAGATTAATCACACTATAGCAATGTGGCTAATCACTGTTATCGTATGGGGGTTTTTTTAGTCAAAAATTGACTTATAAATGTGCAAACATGTATGTAAAAATGTGTCTTATGGTTTAAGAACTCATTTTGTTTCAAACGTTATTTTATAAATGCAAACTATAAACTGGTTGTTACTTGGTTGATGGATAATTCATCATCACAAGGCATTTTTCAGACATTAGAAGTCTGATAAATACTGTGGAACTAGTACTTTATGTATATTCAATAATTATTTATTTAAAAGCTTATTTATCTTGGTGAAAAGTTACCTGTAAGTTAGTTTTGTCTTATTTCAAGCATACTAAGAAATTTCAACCAGAAACTAGAGAAATATACTTTGTCATATTTAGTGTTTTGCAGTGTATGGTTCCTGAAGGCCTCAGGTGGAAGTTTAGGTTTGTTTCCTTATGCAGCATCAAACTAAACAT
>NC_045684.1:8943969-9021442 GCF_003331165.1 Xiphophorus hellerii | reverse complement strand
CTGAGGTTTAACAGGATCAATCTCAGTGAAAAGTCACGATGTTCTCATCATGCCTGCCTCTGTCTGTGATTTTAGCCATACGAGGTGTGAAGAAATGTAATAAACAACTAAAAGGTTGTATTTTTTTTGGTTTGATTGCAGCACAGTTAAATGATTTTGCATATCATTAAGTCTAAACATGGAAACTGTCAGTTTTCCTAGCTGGCCAGCTGGCTCTGCAGTTTCTCCGTCTCATTCTGTGGTGACAAAGAAGATAATTAAGAAAAAGGTCAAATTACGATAAAGATCACAGGATCTTAATTTCAGCACAGCAAACAGACCTAAAGGAAAGCAGCATTTCTTAAAAGCATAAAGACGTTTGTGTTTACAAAGGAAGGCAAACTTCTCTTTAATGTTGAATTTGGGCAAACATGTTGAAATAGAAGATAAAGAGTAAAAACTAAAGGATCTTACTCAGTTTTATTCATCCATCTGATACTTTAGTGGCACAATAAGAAACTTTACTTTAATCTACTGCAGTTTGGGAGAAACTAAGTTATTTCTAAGTATTTATCTGTGTTTTTATACAGTTTGCATGAAGTTAATTCTGAGTCTTAGAATAAAAAATTTAACTGATTTAACAGACCAAAATATTTAGCTTTAGATAGATTTTTCTGGTCTGTACGTCCAAGTTCCTATCATATGAAAGTATATAAAGCAAAGAAGAGATTGTTAATTATGGTTTAGCAGTATGTGTTTTCAGTTCCTACATAATTGGAGCCCAACGTGGGGAACCCGACCCAAAGCTGGTCAGAGTTAAAGAGAAAACAGATGAAGTTAAATCCAGGTTGGATTTAACTTCATCACAACACAGTGGATTTACAATAATCCACTGTGTTGGTTTATCATATTCAATCCCAGTAAAACACAGTGAAGGGTTATGAAACCCTCATTTCTCTTTTCTTCTATTTCCTTTGTAAATGTGCTTGCAGTTTGGTTGAAGCAGGTTTTGTGGAGAACATTTCAGCTCATTTCCACCTTGTGCCACAGCACAACGTTCAGTAATGATGACGTGTGACACCGAGCGCGTCAGCTCTGCATGTCTGTGGTTAACCACGCACGCCAACCACACCGTTAGCCACCACCGCCAGAGGCACCCTCCAGCGCACACCAAACATGAGCGACCCAACACACCTGAGAAACCCAACATGGCTGCTCTTCTTCATCTACATCAAACGTCACCTGTGTTAGAAGGGTTTAACATGCAGTTCACTCGTCATTTCACCAACTTATTCCTCAGTGGGACGGTTATATGGTCACAGTGTAAGGTGGTCTTTAAGAAGGTGAGCGGTTGTTAGAGGTAAAGCTGCGATGCGGGGAGCAGGAGCGTACCTGTAGCGCCTCTATCCGGGCCTGCAGCTGCAGCCCGGTTCCTCCAGGTCCTGGCACCGCTCCTCCAGGCTCAGGATCTGCTCCTGCAGCTGGTTTCTCTCGAGCTCCAGCTCCTCCACGACGGAGCGCAACCCGTCTGCAACCGCCGGGAGACACAGTTAGAGTCGGAAATGGACTGAGAATAAACATCTTTCATGAGCAAGTGCATCACAACTAAAACTTCCTTTACTGAGATTATTTTCCAAACGGTAATGTAGAAAAGAAATGTGCAGGAAAAGAAAATTAAAATTGTAAAATAATATTGTTTCAAGGAAAACCCTTTGAGGTGCGTCATCTAATTTTCAAGAGGGTAATATTTCATAATAAAAAAAATAACATTTAAAAATAGAAATAACGTTATTTAAAAGTGATTGATATTCTAATAAGTAAACTTATTTTTATAAACATTTAATAATTAAATTTTAAAATTTAATCATTTAAAATAACCAAAGTAAATTTAAAAATACATTTTAAATTCATTATAATTACATACCTATTTTCTAATATTTTTAATTTTATTTTTATAAACTGTAACTTGTACAGTTTATAAATTAAGATTTATAATTTTAAATCTTAATTATAATTTAGATTTAAAAATTAAACAAATCATTAAAAATTTTAAACCAAAGGCAGAAAAAATATATTAGTTTCAGAATAAATAATTATAGTTATTTAAAACATTTTTTAAACTAACTATCTAAGTTTATTTTCATAAACATTTATTTAATTTTAAGAATTAAATAAATCACAAATAAAATGTATAAGTTAAGGGTTGTAAAACATAATAATAAATACTGTTTATTTAATAATTTCGTATTAATCAATCCACATTAACATATCTACCACTTTGATTTTAAAAGGTGAGGAATGTCAGCATCCTGGGAGGAACATGTTTTATTCAGGTGAAGAAAACGACATTTAAGTTTGTTTCTTTTAAATCACCAAAAATTACATCAGTTTTCAATCTAAAAAATCTATTAAAAATCTAGTATTGAAAGTGCATTTTCTGTAATCGACCATTTGGAAATAAAAACTGATGAAATCTTTGGTTCCGTGAGTAAAACAAACCCGGAAGCAGGTGAAGGAGAAACAGAAACAAAATGGGAGGAAATCGTGCAGAAACGCCAAAAAACACCAAACTTACCGCAGATGGACGACATCTTTCCACCCACATTCATAATGATCTCACTTTAACTGAGACACACTGACAAACACTAGCCAGCTCAACCAGCATGCACGTGTCTGAGAAATTAAAATCTTAGAACTCATAATATGACGAGGCAGACGACTGTGCCGGCTGCCACAGCAGAGCTCTGTAAACCAAAAAAACACAAAAACCAGAGATCCCAGTGGTTTTTACCAGGCCAGACGGGGAATGAACAGCCAGGAGTCCAACATGGTGTTATGGAGAAAACAAAACTACCCAAAGGAAACTGAAGCTTCCCACAGTGCAGGTGACTGAGTGCATGCCGGCGGAAAGCTGCCTCGCGGGTCTCACACCTGTGTCGGGAGTACTGAACTCGGGCCACCAACCTCCCATGTTCTCTCCCTCCATCGGGGTCGTGTTCTCCGAGGTTCTGCCGGGGTTCTGGAAGGACGCCTGTCCGTCAAACTCAAAATCCTCCTAAACACAGAATGTTTATTTTAAAAATCCACTCCACTGTGTGGCTGCAAAGAAAGCCCACACCATCAACCCTCCACCACCGTGCTCCACAGGTGATAATGAGTTTAGGCTGATCTGCTGGGTTCCGTTTCGTCCTTCATGGTCCAACACGTCCTTCATCCAGATGCAGCTTTGCCATCTTACTTCTAGAGAGGCTTTCTCCTTTTACCCTTTCTAGCAGCCATATTGGCTCAGAGTCATGACCTTTGACCTTGACCCCGCTAACTGAGGCCTGTAGCGTGAGAGATGGTGGTGGGACATCCAGTCCTGAGAAGACTGGCGGCTGTCTGAGAGGTTTTCCTTTTGGGAATAATCTTCCTCTCTGCAGAACGATGGACAGGCAATTTGGAGATGACCTTTGACCCTTCCCAGACTGTTGCTTCTCCAACATCTCTGTTGTGTTTCCAGTTGGAGCAGAATCAGTTAATCCATGCATCTGATCAGCAGCAACTTGCAGCTTTTTTCCCCATTTAAAGTTTACAGATTTAAATCTTAAGAGGTCATAAAAGGAGCTGAGAAAAACTGGGAAAAACTGGGAAAAACTGGGAAAAACTGGGGAAAACTGGGGAAAAACTGGGGAAATCTGGGGAAAACTGGGGAAAACTGGGAAAAACTGGGAAAAACTGGGGAAAACTGGGGAAAACTGGGAAAAACTGGGAAAAACTGGGAAAAACTGGGGAAAACTGGGAAAAACTGGGGAAAACTGGGAAAAACGTTGTTAGAGGGTTAATAGAGCTCCATGTATGTAACATACTGTAGCTGCTTGAGTGTGCTATAAAATAGAACTATCTGCCTGGAAAATACATAATATTGCCCCTATAAGATAAAGTAAAATCCAAAATAAGTATTAATATCTCATAGTATTAATTATAGTTAATAATTATTTATTTAAAAATAAGATATTTCTAATATTTTTAATTTTATTTTATTAAACATTTCATTTTAAAGATTAAATAATTATTAATAAACAAAAAAATCAAAAGGCAAGAAAAAATATATTCGTTTAAAAAGAATAAATTGAGTTCGCACCAACCTGCAGGCTTCGATGGGCCGGAGCTAGCAGCTTCTTGGCCCCGGGTCGGCCCAGCCCCCGAGCTTGAGCCAGCTCCTCCTCCAACTCCTGCTGCCGGGTGGCCAGAGCTGGATCGGAGCAGCCAGGAAAGAACCAGTCATCCTCAATCAGTTTTGTGCCACAGGGGAAAAGGGGGAGGACGAGTTTGTGGATGGAAGTGAACATTAAAGTGGACTGGACAGAGGAGCAGAAGCGTGACGATGTGGATGGTGTTGGTGGTGAAGAATATGGAAATCACACACAGAAAAGCTTTTTCTAGGAGTGGAAACACTGAGCGAAGAGGAGAGGTGAAAGAATCAGGGATGGAGAAAAATATGGATTTCTATGTCTGCAACACTTCATGAAGAGACACACACTGCTCAAAGCCATGCACACCTAATTTGCATTGCAAAGGAAAACAGCATTCAAACATGTGGGAGACGGAGTGGCAGTGGGAGGAAGGACAGAGCCCGTCTTTATGAGTCACATTTAAAAGCCAACGCTTCATCGCTGAAAACGTGAAATCTGCGCAGATCTGAGAGGGTTCCTCAGGACGGAAGCAGGGCGGCGTCCGAACTGATCACCGCAGACGGTCCCATCCGTTTTGTGCAGACAGGCTGCTTGGTGAGTGGAGGGGGGAGAAAAGGTGGAGGGCAGCTCCAAGCAGAGGGTGAAGCAGAGAGGGGACACAGTGTGTTCAGCGCTGATTAGTGTGTGCACAGCAAGCAGAGTTAGGAAGACATGGAAAGTTCCCAAAATCCGATGAGGCAAAGCGATTCAGTCCTGGGAGGGTCAGAACCGACTCCACTTCAACCCAACTCCAGTTTATCTCAGGGATTTTATGTGACTGACCAACACAAAGTAATGCAGATTTATCAAAAGGAGAGAAAACGATGCAAAGCTTCCAATTAATTCACAATAAAAATCTGAAAAGTGTGGAGTGCTTCTATGTTCAACTCTCCACGTCAATCTATTCAAGCACCACCATTGGATGCAGTTGACTCCAGCAGCTTTGCATATTTTTCCCCAAATCTTTTTTTTTTTTTTTTTTGGAAGATTATTGAAGAAAAGGGAACTTCCCACAGCATGATGCTGCCACCAACATGGCCTTCTCATTCTGTGTTTTTCAGAAAGTAGCCATCAGATACACCTGAGATAGAGCTCACACTAACAGGTACACCCAGAGTTTCAGACATATTTGCAGCAACAACTTTAAACAACCAATGCTGGATGGATGGAGCGTGATCCGACCCAGTAGATCCGTTCATTTACGACGGAGCGTTAGGCCCAGAGTAAGAAGAAAATTATTACGAGAATAAAACTTTAATGATACAAGAATAACTTTGTAATTTATGAGAAGTTGTAATATTACAAGAACAAAGTCATAATACTAAAATAAAGTTGTAATATTATGTGAATAAAGTTATAATAATGTGAGAATAAGTTTGGGATCTCATTCTGTTTGGTTCTGCGTAGATCTTTCAATAATTTCTGATGGTTGCACAGATTTTCTTGAAAGTTATCAGAGTAAAGGAGCCAGAATACAATTACATGACATTTCTGATTTTTAAATGTAAAAGAGGTGGAAATAATGTATTTGTGTTACGTTTTGTGTTGGTCTGTCACACAGATTAACAATAAGATACATTAAATACAGTATCTGAAGTGTAAAAAATATCAGAGAAAGTTTTTCAAGGCATAGTCTGCATGTTAGAACAGAACACACACCCCAATGATGCAGTAAGTTTAAAACCAGTGGCCTCTTACTCTTAATTACTTTTATATCAGACAATATTTGGTCCTCAGTAACTGATAATGCATCAATTAAACACCAATCTGCCTGTTAGTAAGGATGAGAGCGAAGGATCTCCGCCTGAAGCATTTTACTCCTCAGTTAGTGCAAATCTTCCCAAACACTGAGCTGAAGCTGAGACCAGGACACCACTGCTGCAGCGCAACCATTAGACTCCAGACCAACAGAAAAACTGGCACAGAGGACAAGAAGAGAGGGGAAATGGTGTAAAAACAGAGGAAACTAAACGACAGACTCTGCAGCGCCGCCCGTCTCTGCACTGGCTGAAGCTCAACCCTGTAAAGCTGAGAGGAGCCGCAGGCAGTGCAGGGAGCAGGAGCTGCGCTGGAGGTGGAGGAGCCTGCATGCACAAAACTGATGGGAAACGGTTCTGAGTGGCTGCTCCCATCCCCGGAGCAGGGGGCCGGAGAGGGAGGCGGTCCGCGAGACGGGAGGCAGCGCACGCTAACTCAGATCTCCCACATGATGACGGCGAGGACAGGGGAAATAAAGAAACAGAAAGTGATGTTCAGTCAGACAACAGGGGAAAGAAACACAAAAAAACTCCACAGACTCTGGGCTCATTGAGACACGATGGCTGCAGCTGGACTGAACCTGCAGGCGTCAAACTCATCTTCATTTTGGGTCAAATTAAGGTCATAAATGTCCTTAAAGGGCCAGACGTTTTGATAAAACCCATTATTAAACTGTTAAAATATTAATAAATAGATGTGTCTTCATTAAGTACTTCTTAAAATGAAACCATATTTAACATCTTTTCACACTGATCAGTCCATCCAGGATTTCACGATTGTTTTTGTGATTTTTGGCAAATCACAAGTTTTGTGGTGCTAATTTAGAAATGTAATTTAGACTGAGGGACCAAGAAATACTGCCACCTACAGGTGGGAGTTAGCGTCACTTAAACCCATTTAGAGCTGCAACTACCAAATATTTAAGGAATCGATTCTATCAGTTATTCGGACGATTAATCAGATAAAGAAATTGCCACATTCTGCAGAATTTTTTACTCAATATTGGGAATACACTAAAAGAGGAAAATAAACAATTCCTTTATCAAAATAAGAAAATAAATATTATATTGTCTAAAATACAACAATAGCAAAAGGTGCTTCATATTTTCTTACAAAACTTGAACCAGTAGAAGCTCAAACTGGAGGATCTCTGGATGGAAAACATTTACAGTAAAAGGTTTTCTTTACATAAATTAAATATTAATATATGTACATATATTAAATGCCATTTCTTTGTTTAGTTTTTATGCTATTTTTTAGAATCTGTGTATTCGAGATAATTAATTGATTACTAAATTAGACAATTATTTCTGTAATCAATTAATCACATTGAATCTTATTAACCGTTTCAGCTCTAAACACAAAGTTTTAAGGCATTTTTGGCAAAAAAAAAATAAAGATTTGCAAAAATCTCACAAGTATGTATTACCGAGATAAAAAGAATCAGCTGATTTTTTGCATAAATTTTTGCAAAAACCTGGAGGGACTGATTGACGTAGTTTGGTGTCTGTGTTTTTTTTGTGTTGTATTTGTTGCTGCCTCTTGGCCAGGACTCCCTGACAAAGAGGAGTCCTTATCAGAGAGGTTTTTAGTTGATTAACTTCTCAATTAAAATGGATTTTTATCCATTTTACCAGGATAAAAATAAAGGTCAAATAAATAAGAACATAAAAAGCTTTGGCGGGCCAGATTTAGTTAGACATGTGCTTTATAGAGGTGAATCTGGATTTAATGAGACTAAAATAAAAACATGAGAGTTGCTGCGTTATGAAGGACGACGGAGCAGATTAGGTGTGCATGAGGTGAGCGGATGAGCAGAAGGATCCGGTTCTGGTTCCTATCCTGCAGCTGCTGTCTCACCCTCTCGCTCCTCCTCCATGTGGCTGATCCGCAGCGCCATGGCCGCCCTCTCCTCCCGTTCCTCCCGGACGCGGCCCCGGGCGCTCGCCGCCTCCGCCACCATCTCCTGCCACTCCAGCACCTTGCTCTGGGTGTCGTCGGCGCTGCCGGACTCACTGGCCTGCAGACAGAGGGTAGACCAGGTGAGGAGCGGGTCGGGACGCGGCGGGTGAAGGCGGGGGGAAGCGGTGCTGACCTGGGAGGCCGCCCTCTTGGTGAACTGCTCCAGCTCGGCCTGCAGCGTCCTCTGCTGCTCCTCGTACACCACCAGCTTCGCCTCCAGCATTTCTGACAGGAAACGGCCAGACGTTCACGGCCGCGGCCTCCAGTCGGAGGAAAATCACCGGGTTCGGTTTCCTTACCGCTCTTCGCTTTCAGCTCCTCGTACTGATCCACCTTCCACTGGTTTTCCTCCCTCTCCTCCTCCAGAGCCGTGATCCGACCCCGGAGCGCCGTCAGGTCCGGAGGAGCAGCGCCAGCCTTACAGGAAGCAGAAAACAGACATTTTACTTCCATCCGCTCCGTTTTACAGGGTTCACATATTTATCCACAGAAACATTTTATCAAGTTTCAAGTAGTTTAAAGGCAAGTTTGCAGCTTTTCCTTCTCCAAACTTTGGAAATGAAAACAAATCAAATGAAATCTTCAATTCACTATTATATAGTTTATTAGTATTAATAATGTCTTGTGATAGTTACATTCTACACCAGGGACAAGATAAACTAACTAAAATGTAACAATATTTTCTGTCCTGAAATGTCTCACACACCTGCCTGGTCTGAGAACAGTTAGTGAGAAAAATGTGCCTGTGTCTTTTATTAGGCGTTTGAAATATCTGGTTTCAACTGTAAATAATATTTCCCAACTTTAGGCTTTAATCACTTTTGGATTGCACTTTATTGCTCAGCTGAACAGAAATTAAAACACTTTCCAAACCTTGAAATCGCCTCATTGAAATGAGTTTCACTGCAGCTGTTGCAGAGGAAGCGTTTGGATCTGGACGTTAAAACTCACCTGGCTTTTCTTCAGCTCCTCTTCCAGCTGTCGGATCCGAGACTTGGACCAAGCTTTCATTTTCAGGAACTTGGCCTCTGACCTGCTGGCCTCTACCGTTTTTTGCTTTGCTTGAGCTGAAAGAAAACAGAAAACTAATTAAATTATCAGAAACCATGAAACCAACCAGAAATGTTCCACATGTCACCAGTAAAATTAACTCCAACCTTCCAGCTCCGCCATCCTCTGGACGGAGGCCGGATCCGTCGGCAGGTTCCCGGTTCCTGAGGCCTCCTGGCAGACAGGTGGCGCCATTGCAGGCGAGGCTGTGTGGCGCTCCTCCAGCTGCCCCAGCAGCTCCGTCTGGAGTCGCTCCATCTGGTCCTGATGCTGCGCGCTCAGCCGCTGCAGCTCTACCTGGTGCTTCTCCATCAGGTCCCGCAGCTGCGCTCGCATCACGTGCTTCTCCGCCTCCATCTTGGACTCCAGGCTCTCCCGCTCCACCTGCAGCCGCTGGAGTCGCTCCGTCAGCTCCTGTCGGGTCAGACAGAACCAACACAACGTGACAACAGGAGCCAAAGTATTCAGACCGCGGGAACCTTTCTACATTTATTCACTTTGTAACAAGAAACCAAAGATTTATTTTATCAGGATTTGATGAGCAAGAAGCAGAAAAAAGTATAAAAAGATTCTGATGTGGAAGGAAAATGATTTTTTTTTTTTAAATTACTAATGAAAAAAAAGGTAAATTAAATATTTTTTAATTAAAATAATAAATAAAATTTCAAAATTAAATGAATATACAGTATATACAAGTAAAATAAAAATAAATATGCTAAAATAAAAAAATGCATAAAATAAAAACATGTAAAATATATAAAAATATAAAAAATAAAGATAAAATAAAAGTAAATATATTAAATAAATAAATAAAAATGTGAAAAGCATTCAGCCCTTCTCAGTGAACACTTTGAGCTCCTGTCCCTACAGGTGCAGCTGCTGGTCTGTTGGGCTTTGAAAATTTTTCTCAATCTTCTTTTAAATGTCTCTAAACAGTTGTCAAGTCTTGCCACAGATTTATTTTGTACTTTGACTAGGCCATTCTAACACATGGATCTGCTTGGATCTAAGCCATCCCATATCATCTCCAGCTGTGTGTTCAGGGTGGATGATGGAGGGGGAACCATCAGCTCTGACCAGCCTTCCTGTCCCCACAGCATCATGCTGCCACCACCGTGTGTTCAGGATGAGTCCAGTTATCAGTCTATATCAATCTGTCTGGAGCGACATCGTGTGTTTGCACTGGACTGAGGGATTAATAAACATTCATGATACATTAGTCTGATTTTTATTTGTAAGGAGTGTCAAAACTTTTGAGGTCGACACATTAAAAAAAGACAGAAATGGGACGATATCGATGATGAAGCAGGTACATTACAGATTCTTACATTTATGAAAGTGTAAGAAGAAATTTACGGGGTACACATTTATTGATGCCATTTCCCTTAAGGTAACCAGAGGGTCACAAACTCGATTTTTCCTGTTAATTGGTTTGGTTTGACGGTAGAGAAAGGACCTGCTGACCTTGATCTGCTGGTCCCTGCCGTCCACCTCTCCCTGCAGCACGTCGATGACCTGCGTCTTCCCGTTCAGAACCTCTTCCTTCTCATGCAGCTTCTGCTTCAGAGCCTTCAGCAGCTGGGGGAAAACAGGAAGTTAGAAGGAGTTTCTAAGCGTTTCATTGGACGGTGAGCGGCGGTGCGGTACCTGCTCCAGGTCGGCGCTGGCGTCTGATTTGGCCGCCAGCCTGAACAGCTCCTGTTCGTGCATCTGGTTGATCTCCATCAGCTGATTATCTTTCTGAATGATGATGTCTTTAAACGTCTGGATCTGAAAACAAGATGGCGGCGTTATTTCTGCCTCTGCTGAAATAAGCTGCCGTGAGCTGCCGTGTGGAAACCTACGTTCTGCTTGAACATGCTCTCCTTCTGGCTGTACTGCTCCTTCTCTGAGGCCAGCAGCTCCTTCAGGCTGTCCGTCTGCTCCAGTAGCAGACTGTAATGCTCCTCTGACTCCTCTACCTTCTTGGTCAGGCTCTGCACCAGCAGCTGCAGCTCCTGCATCTCTCCGCCGACCTCCAGCACCTGAGAAGAAGACAGGAGTTAAAACATGTGGATGCTTCCTCCATCAGAGAAGCAGGGGTTGGATGTTAGAAGAGCTTCACCTTCTGCTGAGGTGCAGCAGCTACAGGGTGATCTCCGGCCAGTCCCGTCTGCAGGTGGACGATGTACGCCTCCTTTTCTGCCAGCCTCCTGTCCCTCTCTGTCAGCATGGCGTCCATCTCCTCTCCTCGCTGCTGCTGAACCTCCAGCTCCTTCCTCTGGAATCATTCAGGAACAATAACATCTACCAAGACGTCTCCCAAACAGAATAACTGTAGACAGAAATAACTGAGTTCATTTGCACAGTGAATATTATCCACCTTGTTCTCCAGTTCTCCCTCTTTCAGAGAAAGCTGCTGCTCCAGTTCCTCCACCTTCTTCTTCAGCAGGACGATCTTCCCCCGACTGGCCTGCTCTCCTCCTCCCTCTGAAGAACCCTGAGGGGCAAACAGCTCATTCAGCCGCCATCATCATCATCATCATCATGTAAATAAAACTGGAAAATAAAACCAAAGAAGAAGTAAAAAAGAAACAACTGGAGATTAAATATGATTCAGTAAAACAAAACTGAAAAAATTAAATATCCTACCATACAAAAACAAAATAAGATCACTCAATAAAAACTAAAACTAAAATAAAATTTAACGAAAATAAAAAAATGTAATTTATTAGAAGCAAAGCAAAGTAAAATATATTAGAATATGTAGCAGAATAACATCTATGACATATTTTAAAGTAAAACAAGAAACTAAATAATAAAATCTAAAAAAATAATAATAATACAATGAAAATAGCAAAGAAAGTAACTTAAATCTGTAGAGTTCATTTGTTAGTGGAGATCCTGTCTTTCCTCAGACCTTCTTGCTGTGAGTCGGCGTTCCAGATTCTCCCTGCCGTTTCTTCAGCTCCTCCAGCTGTGATGTCAGAGACGTCACCTTGGCCTTGTTCTGGAGGCGGAGCTTAGACAGCTTGGCCTCACACGCCTCCTTCTCCCCCTGAGGCACAAAGCCCACAAATCACCTTCGGTTTGGTCAGAGCAACTGAAGCTGCATTAATTATGGAGGATAATCAATACTGATTAATATGGTTCTGTTTATTTCTGCCTTTGTTTTGGCGTTCAGGTCAAACATTCACTGAGTTCTTGTCTCACATCCCGTCTCTCAGTGAATGCTGGACTTTGCCTCCAGGGGTTAAAGGTTAACCAGATCCAGTTCCAGGTTGTAGGCGGAGCCATTCAGAGTGGGCGGAGCCTGGCAGGGAGCCGCCCTCACCTTGAGCTGGTCGTCTTTGGAGCGAAGCGTTGCGTCTTTTTCCCGGATCAGCTCCTTCAGTTGGGAGACGAGCTGCTCCATCTGGATCAGCCGCTCCGCCATTTCCTCCACAGGAAGTTCTGCAGCGCCAACAGAACCTGCAGCGGCTGCAGCGCCGCGAGGGGAGCCGGCGCCCTGAGGAGGAACGATGAAAACCACAGATCAATCTGTTTCTGGATAAAACTTTATGTAGCCAAAGCATATTACTAAGAACTTATTGATTCTTTTTTATGATTTATAATAGAAATGCAGTGAAAATAATCGGAATAACTGACAGGTTTCTACTTAAACAGCTCCTTCAGTTTTCACTTCAGATTTCCAGACTTAAACTTTAATTTTTCATCCTTTTCAAACAACTTTACAAATATAAATACTGAAGTTTCCAGAGGATTTATGGCAGATGTTGAGAGAGTGAGAGACATGCAGCAAACTTTCTACTTTACATTGAAGCACAGAAATAAACTAACTGATTAAATACAAAAATTTTACAATTATTTCTAAATGCTGCTCTGAATAAAGTAAATACAGCATTTCAATATGCCTTTTCTCATCTTAGATAACAACTGAACAATATTATGAATGACTGCCTTCATACTGAAAACAGTTCAGTGGGATTCAAACAGGAAGTTGTAGCTCAGTGAAACGCACCAAGGTCAGCAGTTTGACTGATCCCTGTTAATCTGGACATGAAGCTCAACATTAACACAGATAAACCTGCAGTTATGAAGTCAGAAATACCTGGAGCTTCAAAAGTTATCACTGCTGGTGAAAGCTGGTTGTAAAAATGCAGCAGATTAAAAGTATGGGATCATTTTATTGCTCCATAATTGGAGAGCTACCATCCTGCAGCGATGCATCACTGCTCCGAGTCTGAGCTGAAAGACTGGAGCTGAGGAGGGAATTCACCATCTGGAGCAGAAATGCATCTAAAATCTGCAGGACAGCTGAACCAAACCTCTAACTGAATGATATTTTATTTCAAAAATGTTTCTTTTTGCTCTTTTAGATCATTTAGTTTGTTTTTAAATGATGCAAATTCAGGACTTACAGAGGAGCCGGGCTCTCCCTCTTCCCCAGAAAACCATTTCAGCATGGTTGATTAGAGCCCTGGAATACACAGAGACACACACACACACACACCCACACACACGCCCACACACACACACCCACACACAGAGAGAGACACAAGAAGTCAGCTTTCTCTTTCACATTCCAACAAAAGGCTGCTGTTCAGGTATTTCTAGGAGAAACACGGACCAGTCAAATCAGATTAACGTCCCGCAGCTCAAATAAAGAAACATTCAATGTTTTTCTACCCAGTTTAAATTATCTTTGATGGTTTGAGTCCTTCATAAATCCTCAGCAGGGGCGTAGTTTAGTGATCTGTTCTCACATAAAACAAACACATGATTTTCTAAACTCAACTCATTTGGTCTATAATAACTCAAACCAACAGCATGCTCTATTTAATACATTAATAAAGGTCAGGGATGGACACTTAAATGGAGATTATCTTGTAATTGGTCCATTTTATGTTGTGTTTAAAACATTTCATTTCTTTTTGTTTTATGTGTTTTCATTATTACAATTTGTAATCAGAATCAGATAAACTTGATAAAAATCAGGAGAAATCAGGGAGAAAATTCAGATTGGTGCATCACTAGTTATTATTCCCTCTGGGTTATCTGGATGTGTTAGAGATAGAGTTATGAATGAATTAATCTGATTCTGATGTTATTTCTGTCATTAATCCTCCTGTCTAAAACATCCTACTGATGCTGATTATTATGAATTTTGAGAAAATTAACAAAGAGCCTGTCAAATTATTATTTTTTCCAACACCAAACATGTGGTTCACATGGGACCAGTGCAGGGTCATGAATCCATTTAACAATTATTTTCCATCTGTGGTTCTGGAGGAACAGTTTGATCATTAACTTCCTTCTCTGATGCAGTTTCCAGTTTTCCATTTACTTCCCTAAGAGGCCTAAAGCTTCCTGCCGCTCATCACGTTCATGAAAGTCAAAACTTTATCCTAAAGAACCTAGAATTTATTTTTAAACTTTAGAACCAACAACCAGCCAGTCGTTTCTCTTTGCAGTTGAACCAACAGTGGTGGCAGCATCATGCACAGTGTCTGGTTTGAACTTGTGCAAGAAATTTAATCCATGTCAAATATTATAGTTATATTTGCATCATACAGTCCATATAACTTTGCTTCTGTGACAGGATCCAAACGGTTCTCTGGATGGGGCCTGAAACACCAGAGCCAGCTAACAAAGACTCTCATGTTTAAATATTCATCATCACCATGTGAGGGAATCAGATGACCTCTGACCTCAGCAGAAACGCTCTGAGGTCAGAGGTCATGTGATCGCTGGGACAGGAGCCACGCCTTTCACCGCTGGACAGAAGAAAAACTCCTGCAGGATGTTTAACCAGCTGCTGGGAGAATGACAAAAATCTCAGATATGAAACAAAATATATCCAATATACCTGCTGTCTGGCTTTTAAACATAAGGAAAAACTTTATTTAGATTAAAAATATCTAGTTTATTTCCCTGTGAAAATATTCTATTCTTTCATTTGGCCAAGCAGATAAAAAGCAGATAAATTATTTGCTATATAATCAAAAACAAACGGTCCTTTGCTGGAACTCATTTGAATTGGTTCTGACTGGTTCTGTTGAAGAATAATTCAATAAAAACGTTGCTGTTTGCAGCCCAGACCAGCAACATGTCAACGTCTGGTTCTGGCAGGGAAGTTTTCTGCTCCTCCGCAGGGTGGAAATAATTATCATCTAGTGACTGAAGGAAGCACAGAAAAACAGAAAACAGGAAGAAACCGCAGCTGAAATCATCCAGCCAAGATTTTCTAAAAACTAGTTTCAATAATCAAAGAAAAAATCTAAATAATTTAAAAAGCAGTGCTTAAATGATTTTATGGCTAAATGGTTGAAATACAAGTTCTGTCTATGAGTATAATATGAAAATATATGAATATATATGGATATTTAATTCCTGACCAATTGATATGTCCCAGAAACCAGCGTAGCACGCAATAAAACAATTATATTAACAATATTAGTTCTAATATGGGACTTTAAATAAGTGTAAAAGCAGCCAGTAAATAGAAAAACACAATGAGAAAATGTGAAAAAATACTGATCAACACCATTTTAAAAAATTAAAAGCACAGCAGCTGAGAAATTAAATAAAAATAAATAAACAGGACATTGAATATCTGTTACAGCTGATGGTAATGTGTAATATCTTAACATTAACGTTCCTCCTAAGGCTCTTTTCTCTTTTTAACCAGTTTATGTAGGATATAAACTGTCTGGTGAATCTTTCCAACTATTCCAGTGATTTATAGAAACACAACATTCCTATAGAAGCAGAAACAAGCCAACCTGTCAGGACCCGAGGCCTGTTCAACACATGATCTGCCTCATTCATTGAGCCTGTTGGCTGTCCAGCCAGAGTCAGAGTGCAGATAAAAATCCGGTCAGACTGGTTCTGTCACGCAAAACCACAGCAGTTTACAAACTGGTGCAGCTCTGACACATTAAACTGGGCTAATCTCCGAGTTTATGAGGAGCAACAGTTAAAACCAGCCCAAATCCAGCAGAGCAGGAGCCAATTAAAAACATTCCTGATCAGATTATGAACTGCTGTTATTTTCTTACTTCCAAATCCATATATTACATTTCATGAACACAATACAGACGCCGTAGATACACCTTAAGGCTTCAGCAACAGGCACAGACATGTCAGCAGATTAAAACGCTGCTTTAAACCAGGCTAAGGCCACACACCGTCCAGTAGCTTGGAGCTAACTTCTTAGCTAACCATTTAAACGCCTCTCGGCTCCCCGTCGGGTCATAAAACACGCAGGTTGTTCCGTTTGAAAGCTTACCGCGCTCACAAGTTCATGAAGAACCCACCCGAGTCAACACCTGGTCCAGAAGAGTCCAGCAAAGTTACATTTTATTACATTTAGAGTACAGATCTTCAACGGGACAGAGGTCTTGGACACATTTGTCAACAGACTGAGAAACGTCTGCGCATGCGCAATTCGAACAGGAAGAAAAAAACCTTTCCACTCTTTTTCCATCAGCAGCTACAAAAAGAGATATTTCCAATAAATTACATTCGCATGGATCTAAAATGTATATCACAGGAATGCAGGTAAGGAATAAAGTCTTCTGTTCTGTTGTCATTTGTTTTTCCTGCTAATTTTTTTTTGTTCTTAACGTAAAATATGAATCAAAGAAGGAATATTTTCCAGGAGAACTACATGGATATCATTTCCGGTTTTGCTTCCAACCTAAGAAGATTCAAAAAAGATTTTGAAATTGCTTCCTTTTCATGTGAGTACACAATGAGAAAGTGGATTACTATTATTTTATTAACTATTTAAAACATGCCTCCTTGTTTTTCTTACTTTTAAAAATTCAAACGTAAGTAGATTTGTTCACATTTTATTGTACAAAAAACAAAATGAATCAGCGATTCCTCTTGGATCTTTAAAGGCGAGGGAGAAAAAAATAGATATCAAATGAACTCATAATGTATTTTCCTTCCTCAGCATCCAGTCCTGCACCATGGTGAGTCTGGTTGCCTTGCAGTGTCAGAGGCAGTTTTGATTTATAAAACTGGGGGAAATGAGATGGTCACCCTGTCCTGCTGAGAGACGTTTGGGTAGGTGATATGATCCTTACCCATTATGATTGATGGAAAGGATGGTTTGAACTTCCTCCTTCTCCCTCTGCTCTCTGGTCTCCGTCCATCCCTTTTCATTTGGGGTCATAGTTCAGGTATTATCTGAACATTTGAATCAGCAGCTCCCAGTTATAAAGACAATGCATTGTTTGCTTATAATACAATAACTCTTCTTGCAGATCATCTTTTGAAAATGGTTTTACTAATTCCTCAGACTCATTTACTTGTAGTTACCAACAGATTCCTGTTGGACCTGCGATCAAACTGAGGAACCTGTTTTCACTTTTTCTCCAGGATTTATTCCCTTTGAAATGAGGCAGTTATGGTTGCAACACTTTTATATCTTTGCTTTTAACTTCTTTTCCATGTAGATCATTAAACACTATTTGCTTTTCTGCACCGTTAGAGTGAAACTATCTTTTGGGGTAAATGTAGTCTTTCTTCTCCACATTTGAAGCTCCGTTTGGTTGGTAGATCAGTGAGTGGATTATTCTGGATCGAGTTTCTGATTGCAGTTGATGTTCCAGAAAACACTCACAGCTCCATCACTCTATGAAACCTGTCTCAGCCTGATTTCTTGGCCTTCTAATCTCTCCTCCTAATCTTAAAAATAAGCGTGGAAGTAAAAAGACGTCTGTGTGAAGGCAGCAGATATAATTCTGGCGGTTAAGGAGCCTTACAGGCTAAGAATAGTCCGTCTAATTCAATAGAGTAAAAGCCCCCATAAGGTCTGCATGAAGCGACTGGAGGATCGTTTGGATCTGCAGTCTGATTCCTGTAAACGCAGAAACTAACACATCAACCTGTTACGCTGACAGGAATCTGAAAAAACCCATTAAAACCATAAATGATGACAAGTCAAGTATAAAGAGAATCAAACTAGTCATTTTTCCAAATGTTTCATTTATTTTTCAGTAAAAGTGGAGTCTAATGAAGAGTTTGAGCAGCTAAAAATGACTCAAATTGCTCCCCAGTTTTATTGTAGATTTTTCTAAATGAAGCTTTGCAACATTTCAGGTAAAAAACATGTTGTGATCATTTGTTTAAAACAGGCACAGAGTGAAAAACAGTTACAGACCAAAGTGAAAACCATCTAAAGCATATCTACAGTTATTTTCTACTCATATTTCCATTTAAATTGATGACAGATGAAAGAATAATCATCTTTTCAGAAATAAAATCTACACGTTTTCAGAGTCCAGTTTGGTCACTGACCTCAGAAAGTATATTTTATAATATCTCTGATTTTTTTTAATGTTGATTTATCTGTTTGCAGAAAAGTATGTGTGCATCTGAAAGTGAATAAAACCAAAATATCCTTAAATAAAATAAAGTTGAGCTGCCAAACCTAAGAGCTTGTAGTTTGGGTTCTACAGACTCCTGGTTCTGGTGTTCGTATGGGGTTTCTGTTCAGCAAAAGAGACAAAATGTGGTTCAGAAAGTTGTACAATAAAAACATCAACCTTCCATGTTGGAGGAAGGTTGTTTAGACTTTTTAAAATATGAGGTCACAACAGTGTAAAAGGTGTTGTTAAGCCTGTAGTTATCAGTTACAGACAAATTGTTGGATTAATCCAAACTTGGAAATTTCCAAAAGTTGAAGCAAAAGTTCAAACAGTGAGAGGAGTGGAATAAGCTTTAAATGAGACCGAGCGAAGATCAAAAAGCTTCTGCTTGAAAAATGAAAATGTGTCGATCCAAAACGTTTGTCCAGCTCTGCAGAGCAACGGCTCAGCAGACAGAATCCACTTTCCCAGAGTAACGGCTGAAGATCCTCTATCAGGACGCGCCAACCTGCTGAAATGCTAAGTTCTGTTGGCAAATATGGATTATTTTGAAGGAAAATGGGAAAAACCTTTTCCCAGAAAAACAGAACCTGAACATTAAGGCTGGCCGCTGAGGTTTAGTCCAGTGTGTCTGTTGTTCTTATGATGGTAAGGCTGAATATTCCTGCAGTCTGGAGGACTCAGTTTTTCTTCTGCTGGGTTTTAATGAACCAGGTTTTAGGTGCTAAGTCCAGTCGGAGCTGCTCCATGAGCCACGGATCCTTCTCTGCTCCCTCAATAAACTCCTCCAGAGATATCTGACCTACAGACACAACACAAAGTTTAAGAGTTCACACTGAAAGGAAACGATACTGTTCATTTCAAACAGAGCATCTTCCTCCATGTTTTCACCTACTGTCTTTGTTTTTGTCCGTCAGCTCAAATATCCTGTCGCAGATGTAGTCGACAGTTTCCACATTCGAATCATTATGCCATTTAATTTTGGTGATGATCTGGAGAAAAAGAAACATGATTATGTCAATATTTTAGCAAACATTTCCATGATTTTGGACGAAAATTGTGAAAATGTTCATTCATTTCTACAAATTAATTTATTCTATGATTTCTCTAAAAGGTGATGGAGATGCAGAGATGGTCCCTGCTTCCCTGCTAATATTTCTTAATTGGTTTCTGCCAAAAGTTGCACAGTTTTTTTGTGGTCATAGTTTGAGATGTTAAGATGGCGGCTTTGCAACAATTTGTCTCCAAAAAGCAAAATGCCAACGGCTCTGAAGTCAAAGTGTAAACAACAAATAAAAAACAGAAGTTATTTAACCTCATAACCACATTTTCAAACATTTATAAGAGATATTTATGACAGTATTTACTACCATGTTTCACAGCCTGCAGGTTGTAAAGTGAGGAGGATTATCTGGAGTAAACAGCTTCTCTGTGCTGCTTAAAATACTCCAGGGTTCACAATAGTTTACTTTAAAGCTCAACCAGGTTCATGTTAAACTTTCCAGCTGCTCCAAATGCTTTTCATGAAACAATAAGACTTTTTAAAAACCTGGAACTGAAGACTCACTTTGATAATACGCCTCACTTCCTGATTGGTCAGGCAGCCGTTCCCATCGTTGTCGTAAATTTTAAAAGACCACTTCAGTTTGTCGATGAGTTTTCCACGAAGAACGAGGTTCACGGCTGCCACGTACTCCATGAAGTCCAACTTACCGTCCTAAACAGAACCAGGAGAGATGCTCTGTGGATCACTGAATCCTAACCCTTTTTCCACACCAAAACACACATTACCTTATTGGTATCAAAGGATTTAAAGACAAGTTCAATGAAAGCCACCTCCTCCTCTGATGATTTGCTGCTGACGCCAAAGATTTTCTTGAATTCATGCAGGTGCAGGTTTCCACTCGGACATTCATCGGTGAATTTCCGGTACAGTTCCTGAATGTTCTGCAGAGTCACTTCTGTATCGGTGGTGGCCTGGACCTGACCCATGACTTCAGGCAGGAGGCAGCAGGAATCCCCTCGGGTGTCAGGTTACGGAGCAGGAACATCAGGATCCCATCGGTCTGCTCGGACCTTTCCAGAACTGGTTCTCCTACTTCAGGAACACCTGCTGAACAGATCCAGTTATATCCCAAACAAATCCCAACCTCTAAGGAAAGACTTCTGGAATATTTCCTAACTGCTCCTTCTCCACCATGCAGTGAAATAAAGTTGGGGAACTAATCTGCAGAGTGTTTGACTGTGGAGAGTAGCAGAGATTAAAAGGCTGAATCCACCAGAGCGTAAGCGAGTGTTTGTCGATGTGTTGATCCGATGAAGCGTGTGAGGAGGCGGTTTACCCAGGCTGACCTGGCAGGAGAACAGAAAACAGTTCTGTGATTGGAGCCGCAAAGATATAAACAGCTTCTGAACGAGCTGCATTATCAGTGTCTTTATGTTCAGATTTAAGTTTAACACCTTTGTTGTTTGATTGCTGAATTGTAAATCAATATTAGTTTAACTGACTGAGAAGCTTAAAATATCCCATAATGTTTCTAATATACACAGAGACTTGATCAGGTGTATTTATCTCCAGTTGAGATGTTTTCTTTTCCATTCTTCCCGCACTTCCCTGTTCCACCCACCAGATGTCCTCGCTTGTTTTTCAGCCTGATTTTATTATCAATAATCAAATCCCACAATCAATAAAAGCAGAACCAAAAGGCAAAAAGTATCTCTTAGTATTTCTGATCTAAATGAAGAGATGTGGAGTCATTTCCTGGGTATTTGTTAGAGTGACTTTGGGTTTCCTTTCAGACGTTTCATCATTTAAGATTTTCTAATGTAAAAATCTGAATATGAAGAACACTTTATAACATTTTTATTGAAAATCTCTCTGATTTTCAATAAAAATGGTCCGAAGCTGAAAAAGTTTGGTCTGATTTAATGTCAAGCGGTGAGAAAAATCATCAGTGTGTCTTTTTAATGAATTCTCCTCATTTTAAAAGCTTCCTCTGTTTTGAAGATCAGTTGGAATATCAGGTTTATAAGTTGTAGTAAAAACAGGAAACTTGTCCCTGCAGGTTATCTTTAACCTGCTGATCTGGTTAACCTTTGGTTCCCCGGTCCAGTCAAAGTCCCTCATCCTCACTGCAGGAATCAGCATTCATTTGTTCATTTTTAGCTGAAGCACAACATGAATCTGTAACTTAAAGTTTTATTCACCTTCATATCCTCACACTGACAGCCTCGTTAGATTTAAAGAGACACCGAAATTTTCCAATCTGGAAGTTGGTAAGAAATCAGAAGAGCTTTTAGTGTTGAGGTGAGAAGAAAAACATGTTTTAATTAATAAAATGATGCAACAGGAACTTGAGGTGATTTGTATCATCTTTTATAAGACTTATTGTATTTTTTTCCAAAGTCAGTGTTTGTTTTGCAGAAGGTTGTCAGACTAAGATACAGTGTATGAAAGATTTTAACATTTTGCATTAAATCCACAATCAACACTTCCAGATCAAGAAATTTAAATATTTTTAATTAAAAGTGATTAAATCAGCTGTGAGCACCAAAACTTTAGCTTTTCAAATATTTACACAATTGCATCACTTCCTATATCACAGTCAATGGAATAAAATATTCCAAGCTGAGTATATAAAAGAACACAAAATAATAATATTTATTTATTCATTTATTTGGGGCCTGGAAGTAGATTTGACTTGAAGTTTTTCTCAGCATTACAGAAAAACGTCAGCAGAGGGCAGCAGACTGATTTCTACCCCATCAAAACTGACTGGTTGATGATATTATATTATTTATTAACCTTTATTTCACCAGGAAAATCCCTTTGAGATAAAAAAAATATCTCTTTTACAGGTGAACCCTGGCCAACACTGGCGTCGGCTTGCAGAGTTTACTAAACATTTGTAGCAAAACAGAAAAAATGAATATCATAAACAAATTATTTAAAAGATTTCAGTTTCAGTCCTTTTTATCTCCAGACAAGTCAAAGAAAGCCGCTGGTTGCTGAAACCTCCCTTGGTTTTATTTGACCTCCTCTGAGTGTGAAAGTGATGAAAAGTCTGAGAAGTGTGGCTGAAATGTTGGTGAGATATTTGTAAAGTAAACATCTGCATTGGGTCAAAAAAAAATGGATAAACAATTAGTTTCAAACCTCATGATGAAAAATCACTTTTTACTAAATGTGTGTATTTGCGAGTCAAATGAGGTAACAGTAGATTTATTTCAAGAGGTTGGATTTTATGCAAGAGTTTAACAAGCTAATGAGCTTAATGCCTGGGAAGCATGCCTCCCAGGAGAAACGGGCCAGTGGTGCCGATCTCTTTACATGAGTCAGTCAGAGCCTTCGCAACGGACAGACGGCCAGAACCTCCTGATTATTGTCAAATCTTCAGGAATCGTTTTGACCCAAGCAGCTTGCAGCCATGAGACAAGAACAAAGCAGCAGCGATGAGGAGGATGTGGCTCAGATTCAGGGGATGTGCCTCATTTTCCTGAGGGAATGTCCCAGCGGCGCCCTGCATCTACACGAGTTCAAGAAGATCTTCGGCGTCCAGAGCAGCTCGCCGGAGGACTCCCTCTTCCTCGAGACGATCTTCCGCTCCTTCGACACAAACCAGGTGAAGGATTGTTAACTCTGCCTGCCAGAAATCAGGTCCATGGTGTGGTTTGTGTAACTGCCTGGTTAATCCACAGGACAACACGCTGGACTTCATAGAGTACGTCGCCGCCCTTAACTTGATCTTAAGAGGAAATCTGGAAGATCGTCTCAAATGGTCCTTCAAGATGTACGACCGGGATGGGAACGGAAAGCTGGACCGGAACGAGGTGAAGCTCCTCATAAGGGTGAGGAAAACCTGCTTTATCCAAAAGTTATTGACAGAAACGTCTGATGGGAGCAGAGATACAACGATGACGAGTCAAACTGTGAAGTATTAACAAGTTTTTCTACAGCAGGAATCTCCTAAAGGTGGACTTTAGTGCTCCGGTAATCTGGGATTAGGGCAAGAGGCTAAGGTCATGTCATGTGGCTCCATTGACGGAAAAAGTGTTGAGCAGTTGTGATCCTAAGTACCTTTAACCTTGAGATCAGGTGGTTCAACAGCTCAGGTGTCCTGGGCATGGCGGAGGGGTCAGGAAGTGCAGACCACCTAATCTGGGTTATGAAGGGAAACTCTGCTACTCAATAGGCTGGTTTCTGATGTAATGAAGCTTTTTCCAGTTAGCTTCATATTGTTGAACTGGTCCATTTGATAAACGTTAGCGGTTGGGTAAAGCAGAGTTCGGACCCTCTGGACGAAGCGAACTGGATGGTTTTTAGATGTTCTTCTTCTCTTTTAGCTTTTCCTTCAGCAGCAGCGAATCCTCTCTTTCCATCCAGTCCTAATTTATTTGAATCAAATTTTACTCATTACTTTTATTTGTACATTTATTACACTACTTTCTACTATTCTACATTCATTTGATGCTCAGATCCCTCAGTTTTGCTTTTAATGAAAATTGTTCATTTGTGAAAGTTGAGTTAAAATTCCTGGATTCTGACATTTTTCTGACAGATTCTTCATAAAATCAAACTTCAGAAGAGCGAGGTCGGACTGACTCCGTCCCAGATCTGTGATCGGATCTTTGATCTCGTTGACAACAACAATGATGGTAGGAGAACAAATTCAGGCGCAGCTCCAAAAATTAGAACATGGTGAAAAAATGACAGATTTTTTACCATTTCTTTTAGAAAAGGAAACTCATAGATTGTATAGATTCATAGACATAGATGGAAATATTCAGGCCTTCATTGCTTGTAATGTTAATGATTCTGGCTTAGAAAGAATTCAGAGTCTCTGAAAATTTAAATATTACATCAGATCAATAAAATTATATTTAATCAGAAATTTCAGACTCTGAATGTTTATTTCTGTACATCCTCTCTGTTTGGTCTGGGCTCTTTTTGCTTGATTTAATCTCCAGCCTCAGTCCTGCTCTTTGTGAGATTCCTGAATGGATTTTGCTTGACAAACTTCTCAAGGCTCCAGTTATCTGTTGCTGATGCACTTTTTCCTTCCACTCAGCTTTCTATCAATGTGCTGTAACCTTTTCCACAATATTCTACTTTTCTGACACATAAAATATTAGGTTTTCATTCTCTGTGGTCCAGAATCATCTAAATAACAAGAAATAAAGACTATAAATATTTCACTCCATGTGTAATGAATCTATAAATGAGACAAATTATCTTGATAACTCTTGTTTGATGATGTCCTATTTTTTATGTACCAACATTATTAAACTGATGCTGCAGATTGTGTTTGATCACCCAGACAGATTCAAGGAAGACATTATTATTAGATTTTTTTCTTTATGAGTTAAAACCAGCTTGTTGTGACTCGTTCTTTTGTAAAAATGAAGACAAACTTTAAGTCTTTTCGGTCTCTGTCCTCTCAGGTGAGATAACCCTGACTGAGTTCATGGAGGGGGCCAAAAAGGACCAGTGGCTCATGGACCTCCTCAATCTGGACGTCAACACCCCCGGCTGGGTGACCCAAAACTGCAGGAAGCTCCCATGATGCCTTGCAGTGAGAGCAGCGTCTTCATGAACCCTGCGGTTCTGAACCCCTTTCAGTTTGGAGCTGGACCTCTTAATGTGGCAGAAGTTCTGCTGGGCCGGTCAGATAGACGGCGAGTGATTTCTGTCATCAGATACAGACAAATTAACTGCTAAATATCCACATTTATCAGGTTTCATTCTCAGTAGATTTGCTCTGTTTGGATATTTGCTGTTATTTTTAGATCTTCATAGGGATTCACTGAAGTCATGAATATTTTGAAGAGTCATTTTAACACTTTTTAAATTCCTCTGTGGTTAAAACTGAAACCTTTTCAACATGTTGCATCCTAGAAGCTGTGAATGTGCAGGAACTATTCAATCCTGATGTGAAGGAGGATGGTGCAGTAAAAAACCCAAAACCCCGACAAGTAAAGTATTCATGAACAGAAACCTTCTTCATTTTAATTCTGACATCTGATAGACGCTGCTCTTCACTCGTTTCTCTTTCTTTACTCATCAAGACCAGATGAACAAACTTAGTTGACTGAAAAAACTGATTTATTGTACAAATTTGCATGTTTACACAGACATTTGCAAAGCTTTGGATCCATTATTATTATAACACGATAATCATGGGTGAAGATTTGATTTCAAAGTAGAATAAAGTAATTTCAACACAATCTGGTAAAATTTTATGTCATCAATTAAAATCAAATCGTACGATCACATGATTGAGTGAGATGAGTTTCTGAACTTGCAGTTTGGCTGAAAAATAAATAAAAATGAATAAAAAACAAACAATTGCTCAACTGCTGCGGTCGGTCAGTGAAACGACTCCTGCAGCCTAGAGTCCGTTCTTCTCCTCCTGGATGCTTTTCCAGCTCTGACTGGGATCTAGGCGGTTCCAAACTGAGCCAGATCACTCAGCTCTACGTCACCAAACTCCTCCCAGGGGCAGATCACTGCAGCATCTGCAGGGAAACAGAGCAGCATGAGGGAACAGCTCAACACCACCAGGATCCAGGCTGAATTTGGCCCTCAGACTCACCGTCCAGCCCCTCCATCCCCGGCAGAGCGCTGTCAAAGCTGGTGGAGAAATAAAAACTGGATTAGAAAGAGAAGAAAACCCTGAAAGATGAGTGCTGGGAAACTCTCCTCACCTTTTCTGTCCAGGTTTGGGAGCTTTGCTCTTAAACTGTCTGCTGTCCTTCTGCTTGAGCTCAGCTGGACTGGGCTTACCGGCCTCAGGTACTGATGATGCATTCATGTTCTCCACTGTGCATCAGAAAAACGAAACATTTCATAAGTAAACAGGAATCTGTGGCACATTAGAAGAAGTTGGTTAAATTCTGCTGTATAATGTGAAAGAACAGAGAATGTAAGTAAATATGATACTGACTATAAACATTGAAAAGTGAATGGACTTACTTGTTTTCCAGATGTTAGAGATGTTTTTCTCTCCAGACCAGATAAGAAGCAGCTGCAAGACAAAGAAGGATTCTTCTTTCTTCTTGCGGTCTCTGTCTCGGTTCTCCTCGTCCTTCTGTCTGCTTTTATACCCTGCAGGGATCAGCTTCCCCTCAGCGCTCAGGCCGATTAAGACTTATGACTAAGCCTCATTAATTCAAGATACCCACAGCGGCTTGTTGGGACTCTTTGTTTATGAAATGTAGAGACTCAAAGAGAAATAAAATTAGGATTTTTGTCTTTCATGGGAAACATGGAGGCCAGTTGGGAACACTGCTGCCCAGTCTGAGGTCTTTCTGCATGGAGTTCTCCCTGTGATCACTGGGTTTCTCTCCAGGTACTCTGACTTCCTCTCTGTTAGCTTAACTGGTCTCTAAACTGAGTGTTTTCATGGTTTTCTGTTCTGTGAAAGTCATTCTGATTTAGATTCTAAAGGGCCTTTAAGCACTAATTAGAAATATTTATTTTCCGGTGTTTTACCTCGTAATTGTTCTCCATTTTAATTGATTAAAATAAAGCGCTGCTGACAGAGACGTGGCTGAACGGCTCGTCTGCTCCGGGACAACAGGATGAGTCACACAGATAAACGTTGCATAACAAGGATCATGTCCAAATCTGCAGGTGGGTGAATCAGCCTCAACCTTTCAACAGCATCTGCAGATACACACTTGTGTGTGGGTGTGTGTGGGTGTGTGTGTGTGTGTGTGTGGGTGTGTGTGGGTGTGTGTGTGGGTGTGTGTGTGGGTGTGGGTGGGTGTGTGTGTGGGGGGGGGGGGGGTGTAACATCTTCATAGATTGTTTCAAATGAGCGAGTGTTACCGAATCCTCTTTCCGACACCTGAACTAAATCACCTGTTCAGCTTTACTGGTGCTTAGAAACAGCATCACACACACAGAGTGATGCAATATTTCTAATATGATTAAATGTGTGCACGAATAAAATAAACAGTACTAAATCTTTAAAGTATTTTTGACTTTAAATTAGAAAACAATTTTAAAAATGTCAGCATCTCAAAAACAACTGCTGCTAAAATAAAACAGCAACTAAAATTCTTTAGAAATATTTGCAAAAAATGGCAACATTACCAAGAATCTCCTGATTAACTCGCCACAATTTATAGCATCGATGCTGATGTAAGAAGATGAGCTTAATGAGACACAGACATGGTTCTTGAGTACAAAGTGGTGAATTATATTGAAAATTAGTCAGGGATCATATTTACATTTTATACAGTTGTGCATAATGCACAAGTCTGCTACAGTCAGATGGTTTCAAACCCAAACGTGGGGATGTCATGTAGACACCAACAGCTGGGCTGTAATAGGAGAAATGAACTGCAGTAGCCACCTGTCAACCCACAGAGGGCAGTACTGCAGTACTGAGATGGTTTTAGGCCAAATATTAAACACATTTACATAAAAACGTCACAATTTGTACAGAAACATAGAAATAGCAACTTAAAGAACCATTTATAGAGTTTATCTGCAAAGCAAGTTGTTTGGGGGTTTATTTATTCTTTAAGGTCTGACTAGTGATGCAATAATCATTACTAGTCAGATGATGATTAGTGATGACTAGTGATGCAATAATCAGTAGAAGGTAGAGAGAACGCCTAAGGAAGCTAACATGCTACGTTCAGTCAGAACAACAGTGAACATAGTCATTCTGTTTGCAGAGATTAAAGAGAAATCTGTTTATTTTCAGGTAAAGACAAGATCATTCCTTTGTTCCCACATGGCCAGTTAAAATCATACCAGCAGACATGATGCTTTTTGTCAGTAATCTGATGAACTCCTGTCATCTGAGACGCTTTTCATCAGGACTGTTTGAGATAAATCTGAGTCTGGTTGAATCTCAGTTAATCCACCACCGTTTCTCTGAGATTAGCCTTAAAATTTGCTCTGATCAAACTTTACCTTCAGGCTCCTGCAGCTCATCTTTACTGAACCGGTGCAACATTTCCATTTATCAAATAAAATCAGAAAACTGGGAGCTTGATCCAAACCCTTACATACTTTGTTCCTTCTTCCTTTTTGTAACTCCTGACTGAAAATATAACTTCCATGTTAAAGAATGAGAAAATGTTTGATTTTCATAAAAATATTTTTTAATTTCTCTTAACTTTCCTGAAATGAATTGGGAGGAGGAATTTTTTACCTTTACTGAAAAAAAGACCCCAAATTTCTGACTTTATCTCTCCTTTTAAAAAACATTATGTTAGGAAGAAACACAAACAGAGTCAGTGATATTCAAACTCAGTGACTGGATGATTATTGAGATCAGTGAATTCCCTGAATGTAATAATAATCCTAAAAGAAACAAAACTCAAGGACTAAAATAATTTTATTTAAAATTACAAACTTGGAGAAATATTAGTGGTTTTGTGTGAAACACAGCAGAATGAATGAGAAAATTAAATGCAGAGTTAGTTTCTCTATTTTATTACATGGTACAATATATTCAACAGATTTTAATAATCCGCTGAAAACAGACAGATTATAATATAATATTATATTATATATGATATTTTTATTGGAAGCAGCTGCATCAACTATCAGGAACTTGTAAGGCTCTGAAGAGTAAACAGATGATCATAAACATTTCTGTTCATATGTAAGTCCATGAATGCATCTTCATGTTTTATTATTATGCTTGTAGATCTGTGATGTTTCTGCTCCTCATCCTCAGAATGAAGGGGGAACAGCAGGAAGTCTTCCTCAGGGCTAAACGGTTCCAAACTGGGCCAGTTCGCTCAGCTCCACGTCTCCGTATTCCTCCCAGGGACAAACCACTGCAGCGTCTGCAACAAACCAACAAAACCAGTTAAATGTTTCACAGAAACCATCACACCCACTGGGAAACCTCCAGTAAACTCACCATCCAGACCTTGCATGGCTGGGTCGTGGCTGTTGACTCTGTTTTCAGGGAGACAGAAACGTTTCTCACTCTGCTGCTGTTCATTAACTTCCTGTCTGAGGTGAAAGGTCATCTCACCCTTTCTGTCCTCGTTTGGGAGCTTTGCTCTTGAACTGCCGGCTCTCCTTCTGCTCCAGCTCTGGTGGAGTCGACTTGGTGCCTCCAGCTGCTGCTGCTGCTGCTGTGGAGTTCATCCTACTGACTGCATCACAGAGAGACCGGATTCAAACCATCAACCACCCTGGAGACGACCTTACTGTCCTGTTTCACATGCCATGAATGCATCTGTTGATGTAATTGTAGGAGATGAGTTTAAATATATTTAATAGCTTCATTTGGACAAAACTACATTATTAATTGCATGTTTTTATATTATTTTAGATAAATTACAGTAGAAAAGACCAAAAGGTTTGATTGGAAGGAGAGCAAACGCTGAGATAAATACTGATTACTCTAAAGTGCATTTAAAACATTGTAATTTATGAGCTGTGAATATAATTTGTACATATAGATAAACAGTCTTCCAACTGAAGAAACTGCAGCTTTAAATAAGTTTTTCTATATTTTTATTCATTTTTTTACCATCCTTATGTTAGTTTGACAATATTTTGTTGCAGAATATTTAGTTTCTCCCTCCCTCTTTACATTCAGCGTTGACTCTAAATAGTTCATATGTTCACTCTTTCAGTTGAAATAAAAAAATGGTGACACATGACAAACTTTTAAATTTGATATAATAAAAATCCTCCTACCTGTTTCTGTTGGTTAGCCACTGAAATGAAAAGCAGCTGTGAGACAAAGAAGGAGTCTTCTTTCTTCTCACAGTCTCTCTTTTCTCCTGGTTTTTCGCCTCAGCAGCGTCTTTATGCGCCTCCATGGACCGACCGCCTCTCCCAGAGCCGATTTAGGCTGCCGGCTTATGACTAAGCCTCCATAACGCACAACAACTGGAGAACAAGCTGGATTTTACTAATATTAGCTTGTATCACAGCTGTTGAGGTTTCATAACTGGCATAAATAAAGGGAAAAAAGCTGTTTACTACAGGAATCTAGGAAATAGACATCTGTTTGGATTGAATTTTTCAGCTTCAAGCATTCTAGGGGAAACAATGGATGAATATGACAAAGAAGCACTTGATGTTTACTGTTAAGTACGGTGGAGGACCTGTGATGCTGTGGGCCCTGTTCCCCGTCAGATGAGAAGATCTCACCAGTTCCTGTTGGAGGATAAGTGGACAATCTGATTTGGAGAAACTAAATTGTGAAAGTCTTGCTCACTGGTCTGTTCTCTCTCCAAACTAATCGGATCCAATTTGGCACAATTGGATTCAGAAAGGAGGCGTTTAGATCAACGGGCTGCAGATTACAGACGCTGAGAGACTGGGTCAAAGATCGGACCTCAGAACAAACCTTATGGGCTAAAAGAGATCTGGAGACCTGTTCCAGGTCCAGACATCAGGTTTGGTTAAAGAATCAGGACATAAAGTCATGTCTCAGGTTTTAGATCCGTCCCACACAGACGCTGATGTCTGCAGGTCAAAAGGTCACCTGAGGACAACAGCTTTCCTCTGTGCTGCATGTTTGGAGGCTGCTGCACTAACACCTGATGTAACGTTACAATCCGGACACCAAGCAGGGAAATCCTCCTTCACTGAGAGGCGTAACAGACAGAGAGTTATAGATTCTTGTATAATTTAATAGAAATCCACAAGAGACCAGAGGAACATGAGGAACATCAGCTCAGATGGACGGCATCATTTCCTACCTGCATCTAGGATGTGATTTTAGTCCTGAGTCGGTTTATCTGCTAACTCTCAGCCCAGCCTTGGTCACAACATAGTCTGTTAGCACAGATTTAGTCAACAACAAAACTTCTCAACTTCTTCTTCAAGTCTCTTCTTCCACTTTCTGCAGCTAAAATTATTCTAATCTCCAATGCAAATTAGTTTTAGTAAAAAAAAATGCAAAAATGTTTGATAAAAAGATGACATGAGAACAGTTACAAAAAGTTAAAGATAATGTTTAAGAGGATGATATTATGATTTTATCTAAACTGAAAACCAAATACTGTTTTTATTGATCCTAAAATGATTCCAGACCCTGAACAGAACTGCTGAGACGAGAAAGCAGCTGTAATTTAGGACTGAGATGAAACAAAAACCTTTAGATATCTGAACCGTCATCACTGCATGTTAGCAACTGGGATGAGTATAAAGTTGCAAAAAGTTGTATATTTTTTTCTTTTGTTTAATATATACTATATTTTTTTTTACCATATTAAACCATTTCTATATAAAAACATATAGTTAGCATGAATCAGTAAGCTTCATAAAAGTCTCTCAATAAAAGGAGATTGTTTTATCAGGAGAGATGTTTGCATCACTAAGCTTTGGCGGCCTCTGGTGGTGCAAAGATGAATTGCTGAGAATTTATTTCAGAGATGGAATAAAAAACTTTATTTTTACATATAAAAAGTGACATTCCAGGCTAAACAACTGTACAAAGAGATGTGTGTTGTTCCAACAAACACAACATTCACACACTCACACACACATTTAACGGGACTTCAACGTTTCTCCTTCTGGTTCCTGCAGCAGAAAAACAGAACATATCACAGTCAGTTATTTATGTAATTCATTAATTTTGAAAACTATTTAAATATAGATACACTGGATATGTTTTAAGTGTGTGACAAAAAGAGTTTAATACTCAGTAAAACCAATCAGGTCTGTGTGTAGCTAACCTACTGATGCTCCGGCTGCTGCTACTTCCTGACGCGAGTCTTGCTCAGCTGAACTTCGCTGACCGGCAGCGGGCCCCCCTGGTCGGCGTACGGGTTCCCACCGGCCTGCTGGATGAACTGCTGCAGGTCACACTGCCTCAGCTCCTTGTTCAGCCCATCGATCTGCTCCAGTCTGTCCTGGAGATCATCAGAGGGATGATACGTTATCAGGAGAAACAAACTGCAGTCAAACCAGCACCATGAAACACCTTAACACAGCCATGCACCAGGGGTGGGGATGTGGGGTGGCAGTGGTGAATGTTATGTCATTCTGATTCTCACTGCTGTGGATATTTTAAATCTGCAGTTGGAGGAAGTTCAAAGTTTGCTGCTGCTGGAGATGCAGAACATCAGCATGTTTGTCTGTGTCAGAGTTCCGGTGTGAGAGCGTGTGCATGAGAGTGTGAGTGCGAGTGTTGCATCTTCTTTCAGCAAGGATCTTCGTGAGGAGTCTGTGGAGCCAGCGCAGGTGAAGCTGATCTGCCTCATCAGCGTGCTGGAATATAGGAGCGGCAGAACCCTTCAGTCTTCGCTAGATGGTTAACGCATACCGGTAGTCACTCTGGCCTCACCTGTGATCTTGTTTCTAGAACTTTGTTGTGCAACTCGTAGCGACTAGCTCTCTGTGTCCTGTTCGTTTGTTTAAAGAATTTTTTGTCTTCTCTTTTCAAGAACTTGCCGAGAATACCTGCCTGCTCCGCCGTTTCCACCGACCCCATCTCGCTCCAACCACCCGCGATTCCGCCTCGCACCCGCCCTAGGCACCGTAGCACTCCCTCGCACCGGACCCTGGCACCTCACCCCCACACTCTGAAAGATCCACGCCTAATGTAAGAAAGTTCCTGATTCCTCCTCCACACTCTCTCACTCCGAGCCCATTATAATTCAGCTCTCGTTTCAGGCCACCTGGTCGGGCGACCCTCGCCCTCCTGCCGAAGTCCGGAGAACTGAATATAATTTGTCCTGTTGTAAATAAATCACTTACCTTTTCCATCCAGCGTGTGGTTTCTGCATGTGGGTCCGCAAGCTAAATCAAACCATGACAGAACCATCTAGCCAGTCAGACCCAGCAGAACCACCACATAACACCAGTCTGGATCACGCACTCATCGCTCGCCACGATTCCATGCTCAACGCACTAGTTGATCAACAACGAAGTACTAACCAGCGATTGGAGCAATTATCTGATATTCTCACAGCCCTGCACCAAAGAATTGTTCCAGCAGACCCGCCACCAGTCGCTGCTCCGCCCGCCTCCTTTCAGACTGGCGTCTCCGCTGCTCCGGAACGAGCGCCCCCCACTTCGGCTCGTCTCAGAGAGGTTTCACCGCCCATGCCAGAACCATATACAGGTGAGATCGACAGATGCAGGGGATTTTTGCTACAGTGCTCCTTAGTATTTTCTTCCTCACCTCGGAGTTTTCAGACTGACGGTGCTAAGATTTCTTTTGTGGTGGGGAACCTCAGAGGAAGAGCACTAAAGTGGGCAGAGGCTAGGTCGGCCCAGCACAATCTTTTTCACCGAACCTATGATTCGTTTGTACTAGAGTTTACACAGACTTTTGGTTATTCCGAGTCACCGGCTGACATTTCTCGCAGTTTATTGAGTTTAAAGCAGGGTAATCAATCTGTAGCTGACTTTGCTATTGATTTTAGAACCCTGGCCGCGGCTTCCACATGGAACGCTGGGGCATTAACAGGGGCGTTCCTTCAGGCCCTAAACGAAGATCTGAAGGATGAACTGGCCCTCAGGGATGAACCCGGTTCCTTGGAAGAACTCGTTGCCTTGGCAATTCGGATCGACAATAGAATCCGAGACAGGGCCCGGGCCAAGAAGGAGCCGAGTTTCGCTCCAAGAAGGACCGACTTCAATCCTATCCCAGCCAATCAGACCGGAGAAGAACCTATGCAGATAGGGAGGACCAGACTCCCGCCTGAGGAGCGCCAACGTCGCTTAAGGTCTGGAGCCTGCCTATACTGTGGCCAGGTCGGGCATTATGTTGCTAACTGCCCGAGTCTGTTAAAAGCCAGAGCCCGCCACTAGCTACGGGAACGGTGGTGGGTGGCTCAAAAACTATATCCCGTTTCACGCTACCTTGTTCATTACTCACTGCCAACCGGTCCTTTCAGACTTTTGTTTTTGTGGACTCAGGTTGTGAGCAGAACCTTGTCGATAATAACCTGGTTGATCAACTACAATTACCCACTGTTCTCCTTCCAGTTCCGGTCGTGGCCCTGGATGGGAAGGCTCTACCTGCCATCACACATCGAACAACTCCTATTGAACTGTTAGTTTCAGGAAATCACCGGGAGACCATTACCTTTTTTGTGTTCCCTACCCCTCAGTCTCCAGTGGTTTTGGGTTATCCCTGGTTGCTCCGTCACAATCCACACCTCAATTGGAGGACTGGTCGGGTAGAGTCTTGGAGCAATTACTGTTTATCTACATGTCTTCAATCTGCTCAACCTCCAGCCGTCTCAAGGTCTACAGAGGAACCCGCTCCAGCCGACTTGGCCAGAGTACCGTCGGATTACCACGACCTTCACCAGGTATTCAGTAAGTCTAAAGCTCTCTCTCTTCCACCTCACCATCCGTACGATTGTGCTATAGATCTACTTCCAGGAGCCCCATTACCCACCAGCCGATTGTACAATATATCTAAACCGGAACGAGAGCATGGAGAAATACATCAGCGAGTCCCTGGCTGCTGGATTAATCCGGTCATCCACCTCACCTGTAGGAGCGGGGTTCTTCTTTGTAGGTAAGAAAGATGGGACACTTCGACCATGCATTGACTATCGGGCCCTAAACCAGATTACCGTGAAGAACAAATATCCCCTACCATTACTCGCTTCAGCATTTGAACTCGTTCAGGGAGCCACCGTATTTACTAAGCTGGACCTCCGCAACGCATATCATCTGGTCAGAATGCGAGAGGGGGACGAGTGGAAGACAGCTTTCAGGACACCACTCGGTCACTTTGAATATTTGGTGATGCCATTTGGTCTTACGAATGCTCCTGCAGTATTTCAGTCTCTAGTCAATGATGTTCTCCGGGATTATTTAAATCAGTTTGTTTTCGTTTATTTAGACGACATCCTTATTTTTTCAAGATGGTCCGCAAGCTAAATCAAACCATGACAGTCTGGGTGTTTCCACCCAATAAACCAGTAAAATCAGTTCAACTGGGGACCAAAACTGAAACATCTGCTCCGTTTCCAGCTGCTGTGGTTCTTTCTCTCTGCTCTGAGTCAAACCAACCTGTTCCCCTCCTGGCCTGTGGGGGCGCTGCACCAAGAACTACTGAAGGAAACGACACAAAAACATCTGAAGACACTGAACGCAACTTCCTTCTTCACCAAATAAAAATGGAGTGGCGTCAAATTTTAGTGGTTGGAGGATTTTTCTTTAGTTTTTGGCTAAAGGCTACGACTAACGCTAGAGTCTCGGGTTTGTTTTGGTTGTATTTACCCAGAATGCCCTGCACTGTAGTGCACTTCCTGTTTTTGGAGCAATCTCTGGTCTGCTTGGCGTTCATACATCCATTCAAACCGCCCCAGAGTTCACTTTTTTGAACTCTGGTAAATATGATTACATTTTCACATTTCCCCAGTCGGACAGAACATTCTAGAAAACGGGCTTGAGTTGAATTAAAGCGGCTTAAACAGGGACAATGTTGATGCACCATCTGTTTCACATTCATCTAAAATATGTCTCAGTCATATTTCTGATGATTTTTAGTTCAAAACAACAAGAAAGGTTTGAATAATTATGTTTGATCAATAAAATATTTTAATATCTAAACAAAAGAAAAAAAGATTAAAAGGTGGATTTCATAACTTCACATTTGAAAATCTAGAGCTAATATTATAGAAAGTGTATAGAAAAGAGTTTTTGTTCTGAGTTGCAGCTGAAGTGGAAATATTTGTAATTTTTCTTTGGTTTGGTGTTTGTGTCGTCAGTCCTGAGTGTTGCTGTCATGAACGGTCTGTTTTTTCTGAGAATAAATCACCTTCCTGTCTTTTTGTGATCCGGCTCCTTTGTCTGTTCCGGTTCTTCCTGTTCTCAGGTTTCTCTTCTTGCCTGATCTCAGTCTGTCTCTGTCTCACCTCCGTTCCCTTTGTCTGTTTCTTTTATTCCTGTTAAGTCATCATTTGTCAACTAAATGCATTTAAATGTCTCACATTTTAAAGATTTTTCTGACTCATTATTGTCTCATTTTGATCTTAAAGGACCAGTGGACACATCGGAGGGGACAGACATCCGTCTCTGACCTGGAAACTGCTCCCGTCCAACCAGATCATCAGCTGCTCTGAAGAATCTGCATCATTACAAATAAAACTGCAGGTGTGGCTGAGAGTCTGTCAGCACTTTGTAATCTAGAATGTAGATTATGTTTGTTTAGTTTTTACAATTTTTATTTAAGACATTTTGGTTTGTGTTTCAGATCACTTTAAGAAATTATTATTTAACTTTCAGCTCAGGTTTAGTTTGATTTGATGTTGGTTTTTAATACAATTCGACAGAACGACAATTCTTCATTTGTTGTGGGTCATTTCTGATTGATTTTCAAATTTAAAAAAATAATGGCAGCGACGGATGTAAACAGTTACATGAGATGAATTCATAGTTCATCCATGATGGCAACGCTCAACATCGATCAGCCAATCAGAGGAGACAAACCCCTTATACTTGGGAGCGGCTAAGTATGTGGCGTTTTGGGAAATCATATACTGTGATTTTACAGAAGAGCTTCGTTGAAATGACACGTTTTATATGAAATGTGTGATGCTGTGAGAGCTCTGGTGGAGCAGGCTGCACATTGTCTGAAACATGACAAAAACAAACCATCATCCTGTTACTACTTCCTGTCGTCTTCTTCATCATGTCTGCCTGTAGTAACATGCTGGTCATGTGACTCCTGTGATTTTGATACGACCAAAAAACAAACTAATTCTAGCGCAAAAGCTTTTATCAAACTTTTTTCAGAATTGGCAAATTTCCATTAAGCACATTTATTTTTATCATTTCATTTTGCTCAGTTCTATCAGTGGAAACGCAGCTGCTGCTGTCTCATAGACTTTCCCTCCTGCCACCCATCCCTGCTGAGACTCGTCTCCATCCGTTAGCTTAGCATGACGCAGCGTCTCCAGCAGCTGAATCCGGAGCAGTTTGGGTTTCCTGATCCTCCCTCGCCCAGAATGGTAGGTGATGTGGTATACCTTTACCGTTTCTTCTGCCGTCTGCAGCTGCCACTGCGTCTCTGCCAGCGCCACGTCCAGATCTTCGCCCAGCTGCAGCCGCTTGTGGAGCTCCTGGGTCAGCGACCTGAGGGCCTCGTCCGTCAGCCGGGCCCCCTCCTCCTCGGCGCTCGGGGCGCTAGTCTGGGCTCGGTCCTGTAGGTCCTGCTCCAGGTGGTCGGAGCGGCTCTGGAGCACCTTGATCTCATAACTCTGGTCGTCTATAGACGAGTGAATCTGCTCCAGGCGTCTCTGCATGTCTGTAGAAAACAGAATGATGGTTTTAGAGAAGACTTGGTACAAAAACACATTAAAGATTTGCTGCTGTGTCAAACATCCAGACCTCTTAGAACCAAACATGGAGAAGAAGCTTTCAGCTTCTATGCACTACAAATCTGGAATAAACTTCCAGAAAACTGCAAAACAGCCGAAACACTGAGATTCTTTAAACCCAGCTGATTAGAGTTGATTTTGAACCATAATAACTGGAACATTAACCAACATATTTGATAAATATCAATAATTTAGATGATGGAACTCGTCAAAGTCTAACATTTGTTCTGGTTTGTCCACTTTATGTTGTTTTTAGGATTTTTTGTGTTTTCATGATTTAAAGCATTTTGACCTGAGTCATTGCAGAAATGTGCTCTACAAAAAGACTTGATTGATTGATTGATTGATTGATTGATCGTCTACCTTGCTCTCGCTCCAGCTCCACCTTCAGCTCCTCCGCCCAGTCTTCTCCGTACATCAGCTCCACCTCGTACTGCTTCCGCCGGTACTCCAGCTCCTGCAGGTCGTCTGTCAGGTCCGGAATCTGATCAGGAACTACAGAATTTGTGACCTTCTGCTCGAATAACTCGCTGTCTTTCTCCAGAGCTTCGATCTGAGCCTCCAGGTCCTGCAGCATCGTCTGCTGCTGCAAAATCTGCCTCAGCATCTCCTCCTTCTCAGGATCAGACGGATGATTTTCTTCTGCTGATTCCTCCAGACTGGGAGACCAGTTCCTGCTGGGTCTGTTCCTCCTGGGAAATGTTGAGGGGCCCAGATTGAAGGAGAGGGCTTTCTGAGGGCCCTTATGCTGAGGTTCTGGTTCTGAGGGCACCAGCAGGGGGCGATGGCTCTCCTTGCTGGGTCTGTGTGGCCCTTCGCTGAGGCTGGGGCCCGTTTTCCGCAGGACGAACTGGACCTCTGCAGCCAGCTGACCCATCTGAGCCAGCAGCTGCATGGGGCAGTCGTCAGCAACCAGAGGGCGCTCCAAGCCCCGAAGCTTCCTGATCAGAACATATCGACCCGTCTGGCCTGCGTGCAGAAGGAAAACATCAATCTTCTGCAGAAAAGTTAAAAATTTTTATGATTACAGAGCAACAAGCAAGCTGAAGAGATTTTTAAAAAGTCATTAAACACAATTTTTGTACTAAAAGTAACAGAAATCACCCATTCTCAGTGGCATTTATCCAAGGAGTTCCCCAGGGCTCTGTCTTTGGTCCTCCTCCTTTTATTATCTGTTTCCTACCTCTAGTTTTCATTTTATTGGAATTAAAACAAAATGTTTAATCGCTGTGCTTCATATATGTACATAAACTCTCCTACTTTCCTTCTTTCGCTAGTTTCTAAAATCAGTTCCCTTCAGCTTGCAGTGCTTTCAGAAAATGTTTCCAGTAACTGTAACTGTCCTGAAAAATGGAGCTGAGCATGCTCAGTAAGAGAAATCCAAACCTTACACTGCATGTTGCAGTGTGAATGTTCACCATGACTCAGTGTTTACTGGATCATAGGGATGAAGAGGAACTACATACCGATGGCCTGAGCGAGAGAGATGACGACTTCCTGACAGGAAGTGTTGAGAGAAAGGCCGCAGACGACCCTGACGACCCCGTCCACCCAGACCTTCAGCTCCATCCTGACCCGACCCGACCGCGACCTGCAGAACATGGCATCCAGGCCAATAAATATACACATTAAAGCAACAGAAAACACTAAAATGTTAAATAAATGATCAGTTCATTTGAAAATGTCTGTTACTACATGTAACAAACACAGATTCACTGTAATAATTTTACTATAAAACAATAAACCTAAATCTGAAACTCGACAGATCATTGTCAGTAATGTGCCTGATGTCAGAAAACCAGCATCAGCTCAGTGTTTTTACACATCATCTCCAGGATTTAGACACATTTCAAAGCTTATCACACCTCACAGCATCTGATCTGAGTTTGGAGCTACGACTATAACTGATAACAGATTCATATATTTATATCATTAAAGGAGCTCCATAATCACCTTTGACCCATTTTATTTAATCCTGCTGCCAATAAAACTTTCCTGCCTGCTCTCTGCAGGTAGTTTCTCAGACATAAAGTGTTTCCCCTGTTGAACAGCAGTCACATGTCTGCAGGTTTCTGCTGAAGGCAGGAATGCTGCAGAACGCGCCGACATTCCTGCAGGTTCAGGCTCCGCCTCACATACTTCCAGTCTCTGTTTACTCTGCTTCACGTCGGTATCACCTTCATTCAGAGCTGCAATCAACACCCACTGATGGAAACCTGCTCTATTTATTTACAAGTGGTTCTATTTTCTGTTCTTTTAAGGATTTAAAGCTGGTTTTGGTGCTTTTGAAAATATTTTCTGCCCCTCAACAAGCAGCTCAGTGATTTTAAATGGTCAAAAACTGAAACTTTACAATTATAAAAGTTATTTTGTTGTTTTTTAATGTTTCATGATTTTATGTTGTTGAGCTTCTCAAATAAAAACATTAACTTTACTTCCTTACATTTGAAATGCAGTGTTTTAGTAGAGTTTCTATATTTTTGCATATTAGAAAAATATGTCAAATTTAATGCAGAATAACAGTTTTATTTTTTTATATATTTTTATCCAGATTTTCTATGTGAAATAAATGAATTAGCAACAATTCATTTAAATGAATAGAAATAATAACAATTATACGGTCCAGAAAACAAACTCAGCGCTCATCAAGCACAAGACACATATTAACTCATAAATGTTTTATCTGATTCTTTTCTTAGTATTGTAATAAATACAAACTCACCTGTTTTATGTAAAAAGTTTAAAGTTACAGACAAAAAGCTCAATAATTATTTCTTCCTATCAGAGGAAATCGGAGCCGACACTCACCTTCCCGTTCAATCTTCTCTGTGCTTCAGGTTCTGAGTGGAGGATTGCTGGACGGATGAATGAATGCGACCAAAACATTCAAACACAAACTTCATCCAGGAAAGAGGAGGAGGAGGAGAAAGAGAAGGAGGAGTGAAGCTGAGGAATGCAGCTCATCTGGCTGTTCTGCATCAAGTGATGTCAGCCTGAAGGAACTGGAGCTTTTTACTGAGAGCCACTTCCATCTCCGGTGTTAAAGGATTAGTTTGACCAATCATGACTTCTGACCTTATTGTAATTTTTTTTATTCATTTATTTTATGTTTTCATTAGATAAATCATCTGAGGACAGAAATAAATGTTATATTTCTCGTTATTATTTGTTCTCCCATCAGTTCCCAGCTGTCTGACTAACAGGTCTAATATTACATCCAGAATTACCTGCTCTGAGTTTTTCCAGGTTTTGCTGATCTTAGAAAATGTAAATCTGCTGTCAGTGATGTCACCGTGACGCGTCATTTGGCTCCGCCCCCTGAGAGAAGCAGGAGTGTCTCAGACCTGCAGCATTCCAGGCAGCAGGACGAGTTTGTGTCTCTGTTAGTGTTTGAATCTGAGGGTAAACAGCTCAGCACAGATTCCTCAGAGTCTGAAGTTTTATAGAAGAGGATCACAAAAAAAAAACTATCAAGCAAATCTAGTCTTAAAAGTCAAGTATACGCAGTAAATTTGGGACAATCTTTCTGTGTGGATGAAGTTCAGGTTTACAAATCCTGCAACAAGGAAAAACAGATATGTGATTCTTTATATACTGATAACATAATTGACATAGACTTAAGAATGTTTGGATTTTGACATATTGACACAGAATTAGAAGTAGATTAAAGTCAGAATTGTTTTTGTTTTTTTCATTTACACTAACTTTGTTCTGTAGACGTTTATATAAACACAGTGCTATGAACAGAGTTAATAGGACTGTAGATGTGATGCATGTTTAAACAGTGAGATACGGTGATCATCTTTAAATTATATGTCAAGAATCACATGGTTTTACAGGAGATTATGACCTAAACCAGTCAGTTTTCATCTTCTCATGTGAAGAATCAAAAACTATATTTATGAAGCACATTTCATCCAGCCAGGTGAAACACAAAGTACTTTAGAGAAGTTAAAAAGAGAAAGACAGACAGAAAACCAGCAGAAACACATTAAAAATGACCAAATCTGAGTATAACAGGAAGATAAACAACTGGTATAAAGTGTTCTGAATCGTCAGTATCACATAAAAAGTACTAAATAAATTCAGTTCAGGGTGAATTTTCTTCCCCTTCCAGTCACGTCATCCATCTCTAGTCACTTCTTGTCTCTTTGAAGAAACTCTCCTGTATCAAATTTTCTAGCTCACCTCTTCCCCCGCCTGCCTTTGCATCGTCTGGACGCTGCGGTCAGTTACTTCTTATACATGATCCAGAGCTTATTTTAAATGGACTAAACATAAACTGTCTTATCTCATCTGACCAAATCACAGGGTTCTTGCTTTGGTCAGATGCTCTCAATTATTTAAAACATAAAGTTAAAATACTAAGAAGGAGCATTATTAGGGTTAGATATCTGAAAATGACTCTATTCTAGTTTACAGATGCGGAGAAGAGAATATTGAAAAAAACTTGAGAAGAAACTGGTTTACACCATTCGTTTGGGTCAAGAAAACGAGTTGCTAACTGGTGCAAAACTGTTTTAAGCCTTGATGATAATCAGCTAATAAAGAAATCCTACTGCTTAAAAGAAAAGAACAGTTGTTGTTGCTTCATAAACTAATTAATATAATTTACTCCTTTTCCATTATGATTCATGTTAACTGTTGTCTTCTTTATTGTTTTTGCAGATCTGACGGAATAGGCACATTTTTACCCACTTTATTAAAGTTGTCTTTTTTCTTCTGTTGCACATAGATTCAATAAAGCCTCATGTTCTCTGTTTGAAATGTTCTAGAGTAAAACTCTTCACTCTATATGTAGCGTGAAGAGTTTTAATAAATTAATTATACATTTAAATAATTATTTCATAATTTACTTTTTGTCATTTGGCATTCTTCACTCTCCATAGGAGTCAGAACTGGAGTTTGGAAAATGCACATTTTTCTAAGAATAAGCCAGTTTGTCCCTAAGGGAAAATAATAAAAATAAAAGATAAATACATTTTATATATATTCAGTATATATCTGGAAACCAAGCCGAATGGCGCCATATTTGTTATTTATGAGCGTGAGGCGCATGCGTCATGCTTTTTTTTTTTCTCCGAAGAGTTTTTGCGGCGCTAGTGGCTCGTATTTTTTCCACAGTAGGCAGACAGGAAGGAGGGCGAGGAGAGGCGGGAAGACATGCGGCAAAGGTCGTCGGGACCGGGAGTCGAACCCGCGACGTCCGCGGCGAGGACTAAGGCCTCCAAACGTGCTAACCCCCTGCGCCACCACAGCACGCCCCACATGCGTTATGCTTGATAGAAATTTGGTGGGGCATCTACGTCATCAAAAACAGACGCCAGTTGCATCCGGTTTCATGGAGACATCAAACCAGCGGTGTGATATTCATAAACTCTGGAACCCGGATTGAAATGATCTTTTCTAATCGCCTAAGAAGCCGAGTTCTCTTGGACTCCCAGCCTAAATAACTCCAAACTTTTGCGGCTCTGCCTGAAATCGTCTCCGTTATCGAGGCCTGGTCATATGACGTCATGACCTGCTGAGAAGACGCTACTGAGGGCGAGTAGGCCGCGGAAGCGCCATGTTTGAAATAGCTGCGTTGGTTATTTGGTAAGTTATTTTTCGGAAACTTTATTCAGAGTTGTTTGTTTTGTACTTGATGAAGTTATTGAAGCCATTTTTACTGTTTAAACAGAGCAGCAGAGGAGGAGCGACCCAGCGACCAATGGCGTTTCTGCGGCGGTTTGTTTATTTGGCTGCTGGCGTCCCTGAAATATCTGAGGAGGAAGAAAATGGCGTCTGGAACTAGCAGCTGATCGATAATGGATATCTTGGGTGATCGACAATGAAGCTGAGGACCGCTTCAAGCTGCCTGGGGGAACCGCCTGACCCATCAAAGGTAAGTTAAGTCAAGCTTCTGTTCGACCCGCCATGTCTTCTGCGGATTTGATGCTATGCTAACGCTGTTTGATGCTAACGCTGTCGAAGGCCTAAGCGTTTGGCCGAAGCTTTGCTGGTTTAGTTTGATTCTCTGCTGAGAGTCAATGAGCTGAAAAGGATTCTGCTGTTGCAAATAATTTTGTCTTCAGGGTTTTTTTGTGCTGTGCTATTGATGGTTGAAAATCAGTTGTGATGTGAAGGAAAAATGGCTGACAAGGATTTTTCAAATACATTTTAGAGACTGCAGGAAGGAACTCAGCTTAGTAAATTACTATAATAAAACTTCATAGCATAGCTATATATTAGTGATAATTGAATGTGGTTATGTTGACATAGTATAGCTGCATTAAGATAATTATCTTTTGGATGTATATTAAATGTTTTTGGGTGAAAATAGTGTCTTATTTCTTTTTGAAAATGCATACCTTTTTTATTTTTTGTATCTATTTAACATTTAGTTTTAAATCTAATCTACATATTTCAAAGACAGGGTCCATACTTTAATAAGTAAATAGCTGAAACAAATTTCATTTACGTTCATCAATTGAAATTTAAATGTGCAAACCGGTTTTGCGTCAAAACACGCAGCCTCTTGAAATTTAATCTTGATTTAATTTCTTCAGCACAAGCTTTTTTGGAAAGTTTTCCTGTTAAAGGGAACTTTTTCTCACTGTCACCACATTGATCCCCAATAGGAGGCATTGATTAAACTTACTTTTATAAAATGTAAATAAATGGTTCAGTGTTGAGTTTGTTTGGAAGTTAAAAGAAAGTTATTCTTTTTGGAAATTCTTTCTGTTATGACCATAATTGTAACTATGCCGCCTGGTATTTTTCTTTTTTTTATGGCTGAAAAATTCTCAAAAAATGTGCATGGAGTCTGTATTTCTGCTCTTTTTTCCGGAACAACCTCAGCTTTCAGTATCTGATACTGAAACTATATTACATATTACATAAATGCAGAGAAAACTGAAGCCTGGCCTCCAATTTACAAGTTTTTATGCCTGTTTTTATTAAATTATTTCAGGCGTTTTAATATTTTGTGGTAGACTCTAAAGCAGTCTCTCTCCAGCTGGCAGCAGAGTAAGTGTAAATCACTTTTTACCAAAACGGATTTGTATTTCCATCCATACTTCATCTAGCACACTTCAGGTTCAGAGGGATCTAGTTCCCATCTCCAGGGGTCAAAGGGCAAGCGGAAGGGTACACACTGGACAGATCACCAATCCCTCACTTGGCAGATTTTTTTTCTTTCTTTTTTTTTGTTGTTGCCAAAATCACTTTTGGTAAAAATATTACTTAGGGCATACCAAAAGTGAGTTTGGTAACAAAAAAAACAACAAAACAAAATCAGCCAAGTGAGCGATTGGTGATCTGTCCAGTGTGTACCCTTCCTCTTGTCCTTTTTTGTTTCCAGTCTTGTTTCGCTTCTTGTTTTGCATTGTCTAGTCTTGGGTCAATTCAAGTCTTGGTTTTGGTTGTGCTTTGCTTTTGGTCTTCTCTGTCTTTTGGTTTGATCCTTTTTTTGCTTCCGGTTTTATTTTTCCCCTCCGTGGGCTGCCACCTTATTGTGGTGGAGGGGTTTGAGTGTCCCACAGATCCTAGGAGCTGTCAAAGGCTCCATGCCTCTGGGTCGGGTCTGCTGTGTCAAACAGCTCCTAGGGGAGGGATCGGACCAAGAGCAGCCCGAAGACAACTAAGAAATATAGGCAGATGTCCAGGTTTCTCAAGTGTCTTAAAAGCTTGGCGGGCCACAGGGCTTTATGTTCCCCCTCCAGGCTAAACTATTTGGAAAGTCTTCCTGTTGAAGGGAAGTTCTCATGTCCACTGTCACAAGAATCCTCAATATGAGGCATTGCTTCAGGTTACTTTTAACCAATTTGCATCATTTGTGCAGTTTTAGAAAAACAAAGTAGACTACATAAAGATAGGTGGCCTGATGCTTTTTCACAGCAACAAGGACAGATCTTTTATTTACTCCACACATGAAATGAATGGAAGGCTACATAAAGGTAGGTCTGATCTTATTACAGCATCAAGGACAAATCTTGGATTTATTCCATGCTTGAAAAACACGTTAGGCTACATAAAGGTAGGAGGTTTGATCTTATTTACAGTTTTGTCTGGTTTTGCTTCCAGCCTGGTCCTGTTCCTGTTTTTCTTCAAGTCTTGTCTTGATCATCTTTTTGTTAATTTTTCATACTTTCATAAGTGAATAAATGTACAGTATATATTGTAATTCTAAATTATAAAAATCATTTTTTGTGAATATTTGACATTTTCACAGTGAAAAAATGGAAATTTTTCCAAATCGGATTTTGTTTTTCTGTGACTCAAGGTCCAAAATGCAGCCATAGTCTGTCCAAAAGTAAAAACTAAGTCTAAATTCATAAAGTTCAGATTGTCCTGAAAAAAGTTATCCCACATAAGGCAATATTATATATAATATAATGGTTTCTATTGGAGTAAAATCAAAATGATCTCTGAATTGAGACCCTCCTCTTGTAAAGTCTTTGTCTTTTAACTTTATGAGCCAATCGGGAAATGGAAATGCATAGTTTTGAGTAGATTTTATTTTAATTTCCAGGGAGCAGACCTACACTAGGACTGTGTGACTCCACAGCTGCTTGTGTCTCATTAATGTTAGCAGATGTTGGCAGGTATGATGTGGTCTAGAGATTCTGTTTCAAACTGAGTTTATACACCTCTGGAAAAAATAATAGTTTCTCTGATTTTACTCTTTATAAGTATATGTTTGAGTAAAATTAACATTGTTCTTTTATTCCATGAATTACTGACATGTCTCTTAATTTTGTTTGTGAATGTATGTAAATAAGCAGTTAGATTTAGAAAACTGCACCAACGAATATCTTCTCATGGGTCTTTGCCCTGCTGGGGGCTAAGCCCCCCTAAAGGTCAGATCCTAGAATCGCCCCTGCTGATTAATCAGACCAGAAGCGTCTCCATCCAGAAGTGAGCTGAGAAACTCCACATGTGACAAAACGCAGAGACAAAGTACATTTCTCAGCCTGTTATGGCAGCATTTTCCGGATTTCACCCTATGAAGTTTTTTGATAGTAAAGTCATCTACATGCACCTGAATGTTTCTAACGAATATTAAATAAAGACGTAAGTTTATTACTAAAATAGTCTTTATTTTCTGTGTAGAGCTGACAGGCTCCGGTAGTGCTGGTTGTCGGGTCGAGGTTCTGGCTCAGCTGAATCGGACTCTGCGCATGGAGCCCACGGTGCTGTTCTGGCTGCCCCAGTCGTTGAAGTTGTGGTAGTCCCGTTTCTCCAGGATGTAGTGCTGCCCCCTGTAGTTGGGCTCCTGGTACACCACCCAGCTGTGACGGCAGAACGGATCGGACAGGTCGGTCGGGTCCAGAACACCCTGAGGTTCTTTCTTTACGTGATTCTGGTTCTTTCCAGATTTCCTTGTAACCCCATTCAAATGTATGTTTTCACCTTGTTATGTATTCATTAATAACTTTAGTTTTAGGCTAAATATTTAGCTGGATAACTAAATATTGAGCTTCAAACAAAATATTTTGCTTACTAGCTAAAGAATTAGCTTGCTCAGTTTGAAGCTAAATCTTCAGCTAGCTAAATAACGGATGCTTAAGCTAGTTAACATCCCATTAGTTCGCTAAATATTTTCTTCATTAATAATATTAAATTTAAAATGTAATAAAATTTTTAGCTAGCTAAATATTTAGTTAGCCACCCAAATATTTAGCAGGCTAACTAAATATTAAGTTTCAAGCTAAGTATTTAGCTTTCTAACTAGAGCTTTAGTTTGAAGCTAAATCTCTTCATTTATTTCTGACTGTAATTTTTTCTGTTGTGAATATTCTGTAACCTCTGTGTGCCACTGCCAGTTTTGGCCAGGATTCTCTTGCAAAAGAGATTTTTAATCCCAATGGTGTTTTTCTGGTGAAATAAATGTCAAATAAAAAAAATATCTATTCACATTTATCTTATTAAATTTAGCTTGTTCAGTTTAGGCCTAAATATTTAGCTTGATTTGCCATTTATGAACAATATTTCTGCATTCAACTTAGCTTTGGAATAACTACTTTGACAAACATTGACCTACTTCTACTTGAATGCAAGACTTTCAGCCCAAATAAGGAAATAATCAACCCCAACCTCTCTTATAACACAATCATTTTTTATATTTTGTATCTGCAACAATTTAAAATATTCCTTTAGTTTATTTTTGAGCAGATAAAATAAAAAAGGCACAAACATTTTGTAAGTACGGTAAAGGATGTGTGATGCTGTGGGTTGTTAGAATGCAGGACTTTATGAACTTGTTGGAAAAACCACAACATTTTAAATGAAATCTGGTGATCTCTGACAGGAAACTGAAAGGGGGTCATCATCTGGTCTTTCTGGAGGATTGAACCTCCTGAAGAGAGAGAACCCAGATCTCTGGACCCAAAGGCCAAAGATATCACAGCTTATTATTAAACAAAGCCTTTCCTGATGTAAAACCTGAACTGGACCTGTTTGGACGGTGGACTTACGCTCCTCCCAGGACGCGGATGGACGCCACTCTGTTGAGGTTGTAGCGGCTCAGCAGGTTGGGAATGTCATCCTGGATCTCCATCTTCTTCCCAGAGAAACCGGCTCGCTCGAACAGCTGCGCCCTGGGAGGATTGTTGTCCTGAGTACCAGAGACGCAGCGGATCAGTGAGGAAGCCGACACATTTAGGAATCAGGTAAAACGATGTTTCAGAGGCTCACCTGCTTAACGGAGCGGACCGAGGAGACGTGGTCCACCTGGGCGCACCAGCGGTCGTAGCAGTTGTACTCCCCGCGGTCGGACATGTCCCACAGGTACTGACGGCCCCGGTAGTTCTCCTGCTCGAACCCAACCCATCTGTCAGACACGCCACAGAGAAGAAGATGATGGGTTCTGCTCTTCTTCTAGAGACCGATATTTTAAAAAGAGTGGTTCCTAAACTTTCTCACATCCCCTTTGAAAACTCAGACAATGCTACAAAATCTCTAAAGAAACAGAATTTCAGTCTTACTTACGCTAGCTTGAGGAGCCAGTCAGGAAGACGATCCTGGCAAATGACGTTTGCCATGACAACAGCCTTTTTAACAGTAAAGGCTATTGCCAGACAATAGCCTTTATTGTGGGGCAATAAAAGCTTTTTTTATCCTCAAAAAGTTATCTTAATGTATATTTTATAAAAAATAATTGAAATACAGATTACTTTTATTTAAAAAAAATAAATTTATGATTTAAAAATTTATTGGGTTTCCTTTTTTCCTATTTTTTCTTATCTTTCTCCGTTAGCGAACTTACGCTCCGCTGTCCACCTGGACGGAGTTACATCTCTCTGGGAAGTTCTTGTCGCTGATCCTGGGACAGTCGGAGTTCAGGTCCAGTCGTCTGCCAGCGAAGTTTCGCTGCTCGAAAAGGGTCACCTGGCCGCAGAGAACAAGGTCAAACAGTGACACTCATTGGTTTCATTCAGCAGTTCCAAAAAGTTCTGGATCAACGGTTCTGCAAACTTTTGGATCTTTTTCAGATTCTCTTCAACTATCAGCTGGTTTTTCATTGCAAAGTTTGTTGGAAGTATCTGAACCTGTACAGAATATTCCTCTGAAAATGTCCTGAGCTGAACAGAAAGACAAGATCCACAGAAAAACTCTCCAGAACCTCAAAGATTTTAGGAAATTCTGGCTGAAAATGTGAAGAAATTATTTTAAAACCACCAGGAGTCTCTATAATCTGCTTTAACTCCTGGGTCCAAATGGGTCAAACCAAGTAACTAAAGTTCTTCTACTAACAGGCAGGTTTCATCTAGGTGACACAACTTTAAAATAATTAGATAAATGATGTGATTTTTTAAGGTGGCGCTGTTTTCTCGGCTGGACTCACCCTCCCAGTGGACCCGTAAAAGGCACGTTGGAGCACAGACCCCAGTTTGCTGCAGACAAACAAACCCACAAACCATTTTATTCAGAAAAACAGACAAATATTAAACTCTCTTTGTGTTTTGGAGCCTAACTGGACTCTAAAACCGTCTTTAGCTCAGGTTTCATGGTGTTTTCTCCTCATCCTCAGTCTGGGTGATTTGGTGGAACTGTTGGCGGCCCCCGCGGCGGGCCCCGGCCCTCGGGACATACCTGGTTTGTTGGGTTAATCCTGGGACCTTAGTGAAGATGTTCATGTCAGCTCTGCGAGGCAGCCAGAAAGCGCCTTAAATATGGCGCGTTGATGCAGCGCAGAGCTACCAGAAGGCTCAGGTTGCTCCTGATGCGGCCGCCGGGGCCCGCGGGGCCATTCATATGCTAAACACACACTCCTGATGCCCCCGAGTCACAGGATGAATGAAACAGAAACACAACGAGCGCGGAGTGCAGCGCCAACACTTTGGGTTTGAACATTTCAGCATTTTCTCTGAAACAAAGCAGAGAGAAGGGCCGTGATGGCGGCGGGGCCCGCTGCTCCTGGAGCCTGGATTATTCACAGGAAGCCTGGAGAATGCCGCAGGGCATCCTGACTGCACCGAGCCCAGGTCAGCCTTTTGGCCCCCAAAACTGTTCCTGTATCTGACTGAGTCACATCTAATCAATTAAAGTTAATGTTCATCAGCTGTCATTTTATTAATATAATACCTTCAAAAATAAAAGATCAAAATTAATAATTTTTGGTACACAGGAAGAAAATATTTCCTCCAGGTGTGACATTTCAATAAATGTCCCACCTGCACCCCCTGCTGGCATAGATTTGTGCCTGCAGTATCCTGTTGACCATATATGGACTAACCTTCATATTTACCTCTAATGGCGTCCTTATTTATTAAAATACTTCTGTAAAGAATTAATATCTTTCAGTATTTTAATTAAAACAACAAAACTTGTATGTTATGATTATTATTACACACAGTGAAGTATTTCGATGGGTTGTGTCCTCATAACATAACAAACATTGATATTTTTGCGCTAATGCATAACTGTGAGTTTATTGTAATTTTCTGAAAAAAAATGTCAAAACTGTTAAGTGATGCTAACTCTCACCTGCAGGTGGCAGTATTTCTTTTAGGTAGATAAGCCGCTAGAGTCTATGATAACTGACTGACTGTACTATTAAGAGAAGAAAAGGAAGGCATGTTAACAGTGTAGCGCAGCTAGCGCCTGCTGTAAGTGAGTAAAACAGCAACTTAAAATTAATTTCAAACATTTTTTGATTGCAAAAGTCACAAAAACAGACACGAAGCCCTGCAGGGAGAGATTTTTGTTCAGGTATGATTTAGATAACTTTATTGTGAGGTAAGGATCAGATGCTGTCAGTAGGAAGTGGAAGGGGTGTACTTTCTTTTTCCTCAGGCCTGCAGAGCATGAAGCCATGTTGAATGAACACAGACATTCAGTTTGCTTACAGTGTTAAAATCCCTCCATTCTCCATCAGATGTGTTTGTCCAGCAGATTTACTGTCACACTCTGCTGGCTCCCAATGCTGCACCATTCAGAGAGAGTGTGTGTGTGTGTGTGTGTGTGTGTGTGTGTGTGTGTGTGTGTGTGGGTGTGTGTGTGTGTGTGTGTGTGATGAATAGTGGAAAAGGTCCTGGATGTCTCACTCTGTTGTGTTTTTGTTGCGCTGGCAGGGAACCAGAAGCTTCAGGACTCTTCCTGCGTCCCGGAGACGGACGAGACAAACACAGCAGGTCAGACGTGTGTGTGTGTGTGTGTGTGTGTGTGTGTGTGTGTGTGTGTGTTCAGAGTCAGGCGGCGCCTCAAACCCAACACACACTCCTTCAGTTAGATTCTAGAGCTGAGGAGAGACCATCAGCGTGAAATGTCTCTCTTGGACAAGCCGTCCCACTTCCTGTCCCGGTTTGTCCACAGCTAGCTCAGATAAATCTGCTGTCGCCATGGCGACACACATCAGGGCAGAGGTCCGCTTCTTCTGGCCTTTCTGGCAGTTTGGTTGCGGCAGTGATTAAATCCGGCTGCATGTTTCCTGCCCTGCAGGTGTGAAGGAAGCGAGCGGGACGATGCTGCGGACAGGAGTGCGTCTTCTGGCGCTGGCGCTGTGTGTTTCAGCTGGTGGAGACTTTGACTGGACCAAAAATGAGAAAACCTCTTTCTACTACGGGACCTTCCCAACTGGTAGGATGGAGAAACATGAGTTAGATTTCTGTTTGGAAAATTTCAAAACCAACAATTGCAGAAAATTCAGATGAAAAAAGTCATATTTGTTAGACCTGCCGCAATGAATCAATTAATCACATAATAAATTAAAACACCTCAATAATTTCCATTTGCATGATTTATTGATTTTTTTTACTTTCCATCAGAACTGGACAATAAAAGTGTTCAGTCTGGTTCTTTGGTCTCAACTAGCAGAGACTTCATAATTCATTTTATTTGTTGATTCTGGTTTGGTTTTTTTGCATTAATTTTTTGTATTAATACAAAACACAATTAAAATGTCTTCCAGTTCCAGTGTTAAATGTTTATTATAATTTCAAGTTTATTGATCTTTGAGAATGTGTTATTTTGTTATTATCACTATTTTATTTGAAAATGGTCTCAAAACAACAAAATTATTGTTTATCACAATAACTTCTGGGATGGTTTATCATGCAGCAGCATCTGTTTATCTTTATCTTTATTCATTTCATTCAATACAAATAAAAAAATTTTTAATACAAGGAAAAAAAAAATAAAATAAAATAATTTAAAAAAATGAAATGAAAGGTAGCAGAAAGAAGAAAATAATCTTATAATATCTGCCCCTTTTTCTCAACTATGGATCAAAAAACAAACAAACAAGAAAAAAAAAAAAAACTAAAAATTTTTTTTGATTTGTCTTATGTGACAAAAAAAAGAAAACAAAGGAAGACCAAAAAAACAAGGTCAATCATCAATCTCAACTGAACAATACTATACTTTGACTTTATACTATTTCATACTTCTTCAAAAAAACAATCTTTAACATTCTTTTAAACATGTGTAATGATTTAGCATTTTTAACATCGTTTTGCAGGTCGTTCCACAGTTTGACTCCTTGTATCGAAGTACATCGTTCTTTCAAACAAGTTCTGAATTTAGGTTTCTTAAAAATCTGTGTCCCCTTAAGGTTATAACCACTCTCTCTCTTTTCAAAATTTTTTTGGATATTTAAGGGTAATGTTTTTAGATGTGCCTTATACATAACCAACAAAATATTATAATCAACTAAATCATTGAATTTCAAAAACCTCAAATTACAAAATAATGTATTTGTTGGATATTTACCATGTTTTCGAGCAATAACTCTTATTGCCCTTTTTTGCAAAACAAAAACAGATTTTATACTAGTATAACATGCCTTTCCCCATACCTCAACACAATAAACCAAGTGTGGAACAATTAGTGCATTATACAACATAAATAGTGCATGATCATTCAGAAAATCCCGTACTTTATAAAGCACTGCAATTGATTTTGCTAATTTTGTTCTTAAATAATTCAAATGGGATTTCCATGATAATTTCTCATCAATTATCACACCCAAGAATTTCACCTCACTAACTCTACAAATCTCTACACCATCAACTTTAAATGGAGTATTTACAATTCTTTGTCTCCTTGTAAATAACATATAATTTGTTTTGTCCAAATTTAAAGATAATTTATTTAGTTTGAACCATTTATGTATTTGCATAAATTCTCTTTTCATTTCTTTTAACATCCCTTTTATATCATTACCCTGACAAAAAAAAGTGGTATCATCCGCAAATAGAATACATTTGAAAAACCCTGATACATTTACCAAATCATTTACATATAAAATGAACAACTTTGGTCCAAGTACTGAGCCCTGTGGAACTCCACATGTAATTTCACAAAATTCGGATCTAGTATCATGTACTTGTACAAACTGTTTTCTATTCTCCAGGTAGCTCGAAATCCACTGTAATGCCGGCCCTCTAATCCCGTATTTAATAAGTTTTTTGAGTAAAATGCTATGGTCAATCGTGTCGAATGCTTTCTTTAGATCGACATAAATGCTAGCACTATATTGTTTTTGATCAATAGCATTTGTTATATGTTCTATCAGTTCCATAAGGGCAATTGATGTCGAATTTTTGGCTCTAAATCCATATTGACTACTACTTAATATATTATTTTTATCTATAAATGTATCTAATCTATTTACAAATAGTTTCTCCAAAATTTTTGAGAACTGTGGCAACAACGATATCGGTCTGTAATTACTAAACATACATTTCTTACCATTTTTGTAAATGGGAATTACCTTTGCTATTTTCATGGCGTCTGGAAATTTTCCTGATGAGAATGACAAATTACAGATATAGGTGAATGGTTTAATTACATAAGACATAATTTCCTTTACAAATTTCATATCCATATTTACCCAATCCTTTGATTTTTTATCCGCCATTTTGTTTACAATACTCAGTATTTCTTTCTCATCCGTTTCTCCAAGAAAGATGCTGTTTGGACAACTCCCAATTTTTTGGGTAACATCGCTATCATCTTTTGGTATCTGAGCAGCAAGTCTTGGACCAACATTTACGTAGTAATGATTGAATTCGTTTGCTATTTCATTCCGATCATAAATTTCAGTATTTTCTTTTAAAAAGTGTGTTGCAATACCAGATTTTATTGTATGCTTTGTAGAAACACTATGTATAACTGTCCATATTGCTTTTGTATCACCGTTACTTTTTGTTAATAGGTCGGTATAATATTCTTTTTTATGTTTTCTTATAATCCATGTCAGTTTATTTTTATATTTCTTATATCTATCCTCTGCTTCTTTCGTTTTTAACATCAAAAAGGATGAATACAAATTATTCTTTTTTTTACAAGCATTTCTCAACCCTTTTGTCATCCATGGCTTGTCAACAGCATCTTTCTTAACAAAATTAGTTGTCATACAATGTCTTTTATACAGAACTCCCAAAATATTCATAAACTCATCATATGCTCTGTGTACATCATCCACATATACATTATTCCAATTTTGTTGACACAAATCATTTTTTCAATTTATCCAAATTTTTTTTTGACATATTAAACACTTTTTTCGTTGGCACAGGTACAGTAATAATTTTCTGGTGATTTTTGTAAATCGCAAAAACTGGTAAATGATCACTTATATCGATTTTGAAGAGTCCACTCAGCACCTCTCCATCCGTAATATTAGTAAAAATATTATCAATTATTGTGGCAGAGTGTGTCGTAATTCTTGTTGGTTTTGATATCAATGGAAAGAAACCCAAACTACACATTGTATCAACAAACATCCTATTTAAATCAATTTGGGTTCCTAAATCTATATTAAAATCTCCACACAGAAATAATGTTTTATTTTTACTCATTTCAATAAGCTCTATTAATTTTTCAGTAAATAATTCTAAGTTAGATCCTGGTGTTCGATACACACAACTCACCACTATATTTCTCGATTTCTCACTTAACACTTCTATAGTAATCATCTCCATTACACCTTCAACAGTTGTTGACATAGTATCCTTTATTTTACATCTTATTTCACTATCAGCAAACAAAGCAACACCCCCACCTCTTTTACTACTTCTATTCACATAATGTAATTCATATCCATCTATTTGAAAATTGTTTTTGTTTTCCTCATTCAACCAAGTCTCTGAAACTGCTATTATGCTGAATTGTCCATTTAACCGTTTTAAGTAATCTGTTATTTTTGAGAAATTAGAGTTCATACTTCTACTATTTAGGTGAATTACAGAGAAACCTGCTTTTATCATTTTACTGTTGTTAAATTTCTCCTCATCATAGTATTCACACTCAATATCTGGAAAGGGATCTGCAGTTATCAAGTTTACATTATACAATTTAGAATCTGAAAATTCATAATCATTCATTATTTTTGTTTATTGTATTTTAATATAAAAGAATCCAATTTAAAAAAAGGAAAAAAATAAAAAAACAAAAAAATACTTAATAAACCCATAATGTTAACATAAAGCCACCTCACTGTTTGTTGAACATCCTCTATTTATCCACTATTTACTTGTCCAGTTGCTCTAAGGATCTAATCCATATACCTCGAGCATTTTCAGGAGCATCCTTTGTTTTAATATAAACTTTACAATTCATCGTCCATGTTACCTGAATTTTATTTTGTTTCTTCAGTATTCTGGCTTTTTTTGCAATTTCTGCATTCTTTTTTGTGAGATGTTCATTTATGTAGACACTTGTACCTTTCAAATTTTTTCCTTGTTTAAGCAGCTCAATCTTATGTTTTCTATTTGTGAACCGAATAATTATTGGTAATGGTACTTTCTTCCCTCTTTGACCTTTAACTGATAGAGTATGACAAGCTTCAATATTCTCCTTTTCAATGTCAATGTCTTTACTTTGCAGGAATGCAATAACCTGCTCCTCGGTAGTAGCTTCATGTTCAGAGTTAGTATCAGACCTGCTCCCTCTCACAGCTTGAGAATAGCTTGATCTTATATCCAGTCCTGTTATCAAGACATCGTTTATTCGAGAGTATTGTTCTAGGTCTGCAACTCTGTTTTCCAAAAAGTCAATTTTCTTTGCTTGTTCGGCAGTTTGTATCTTTAGCTGCTTGATCTCAGTTAGCAAGTCTGTTATAGTTGACTGTTGCTTTGTCAGTGACGCCAATTCACCAGACATCATATTCATAGCGTCCTTTAGTTCTTCGATGTCTTTCTGTATTACCTTCAATGCCATCTTCATCCAATTCCTTAGTCAAATCGCCAGACCAGCCTCTGCCCGCTTCCAGTTAGCTTTCCAATTAGCCTTGTTAGCCTCGCTCCTCTCACCGTCGACAACTCCACAGTAGCGCCCGAGTAGAGCCTCCGTACACGAACCAATTTGGTACAGTGTTCTCCACAGCGTCCTCTCCCCCAACAGACACCTCCACACACCTTGTTTTCAGCAGCAGGTAAGCTGTGTGTCCGTGTCGGTCCCGCTCCACCCTGCGGCGTGTCGCTTAATCTGTTACTGCAACAGGCCAAATCTCTTTCATTTTGTCTTTTATTAGATCACGGGTGTCCAAACTTTTGGTCAGATTGGCCAAAATCAGAAGTTCTCGCTGACCAAAAAAAATAAATAGAAATAAAGTGAATAAAATAGTTTTTTTTTTTTTTTTGTACAAAATTGTACAAAAAAAAAATTAGATTTTTTGTACAAAACAGATTTTGTTAAAATTTAAATATGATTTTGCACACTTGCTATATGAAAAAAGGCATCTGGTTTTCAAATTATTTTGGATTCGATTGAACAAATTTGTTCTCAGGATAAGAACAGGATTTGGGTTACTTTCTTTAAAACGCTCGCTGTGTTTAGTCGGGTTTATGGACTGAAATAAAAGCTGATTTGGCTGCAGCAAAGTTGGTTTTCCAGTACAAATCTCTTGATAAACGTGTTTCTACTGATTATAAAAGCCTAGTTATAAAAAGACAAATACTTTGATTTCTGTTGAATATTTTCCATGGTAAGAAAAATTATGTTGGTAATAATTTTACCCTGATCTCCATTTACATCAGCTGAGTGGTTTCAGGATGTTCTGGGAGAAATGTTCCAATCTTTTCTCAAACATTTGGTCTTTTTGGATTAAAACTTTGGACTAAATCAGACTTAGGATCCTCTGTGTGTGTCTGGCTTAATTTATATTTAATCCAGTTCCAGGAACCAAAACAGGAAGTATGGAGTCAGCTATTTGGGGTTGTGAACCCGGACCAGAACATTTATTTGGTTTTCTTTAGCAGCTGAAGTTTAACCTGATTTATTTGGAGCTTTAAACCTATTATTATTATTTTTGATCATTTTGATAAACCTGCAGGTTTCTCCTGGGGAGTCGGCAGCTCAGCCTATCAGACCGAAGGAGCGTGGAATACAGACGGGAAAGGAATGAGCATCTGGGATGTTTTTGCTCATAAAAAAGGAAAAATCTCCTCAAATGATACAGGAGACTCTTCATGTGAAGGCTACTACAAGTTCAAGGTGGTTACACGATTCTCCAAATGTTTCTTATTATTATTTCTGAATTATGCAGTCTTTAAATTATGCCTTTAAAGATGTTTATGTTCAGGTAAGTGTTCAGTTCTTTATGTCATTTTGAATGAAAACATTACTCTGTTCAACACAAAACCCTGCAGATCCAAGAATGACACAGAGTCATGCTCAGAGGAAGGCCAGATGAAGCAGAAATTTATTTACAATAAATACAAAGTGCAGCTAATTTTCTCATTATGTCATCTATAATAGAAACAAAACATTTAACAGCAGCTTGAAAACATTCTTGTTTTGTTTTGGATCAGAAAATCAATGTGAAATCATGTTTTTTGTCTGTTTTTTGTCTTTTAGGATGATATTAACCTGATGAAGGAGATGAAGCTGAATCATTATCGCTTCTCAGTTTCCTGGCCGAGGATTTTACCCAGCGGGTTGAGAAGTAAAAACCCAGTTTGGCCATTTTACATGAAAATAAAACAATTTCTAAGACATTTAAGATATTTTCCTAACTGAGAGAAACCAAAACTTCTCCAATCAGCAGAATTATTGGCGGCAGTTGAAGGTGATGAAAACTCAAATGCAGCAGGAGGATTTCCATATTTATTTACTTCCTGGTCTGTCCTTTGTCCCGCCCCCACATCCTTTCTGTCCAATGGGAGCAAAGATTGTCATGGCTTTGTTTACAAGTTATAGTCCACTTGCAAAAAAAAATGCACCAAAAGAAAACAATGAAGCATACTTTTCTGGTATTCCTGGTGTGAATACAGCCCAAAGCAATCTGAAAAGTGTGGCGTGCATTTATAATTAGCTCTAATATTTTGTAGATCCATCTCTGGCTGCAGGTAGATCTGCAGGTCTTTGATGTATTTTGCTACCGGCTTCTCAGTTTGATTTAGGTCTGTACTTTGACTAGGCCATTTTAACCCCTGAATCCGCATTGATCTGAACCATCCCATAACACCTGCTCAGGCTGGTTGTCCTGTTGGAAGGCGAACCTTCGCCCCTGGCTCAGCTCTTCTGCAGCCTCCAGGGTTTTGTTCCATACAGCTACTCTGTCCCAGAGCATGATGCTGCCGCCACCATGTCCTGCTGTGGGAAGGTGTGTTTGTCACTCTGAACAGTTTTAACAGTTTCCATGAAGTGGAGAATCAAACTGAACTCAGACAGGACACCTTCACCTGTCATCACTTTGTCTCCAGATTGGAGAATATTCCAGACACATGTTGGTTTTATTTTAAATACTTTCACGTTTTTCTTGTTTTTGGATCCGTTTGTTTTCTGACAGGAAATTGCTTTGTTTGGTCAGTGAATGAAAATCCCTGTATTCCTGTATAATATTAATGCATAAATGGCTGATGATGATGTAACTTCCTGCAGGTGAGCATGTTAACGAGAAAGGAATCAGGTATTACAGCGACCTGATCGATTTGCTCCTGAACAGTAAGATCACACCTGTGGTCACTCTGTACCACTGGGATCTACCTCAGGTGAGTTCTTCCCGCCTGTCCGACGCGTCGGCGTGGGCGGAGCCATAACCAGGATGTCGGCGTTCCCGCAGGTGCTGCAGGAGAAATATGGCGGCTGGCAGAACGCCAGCATGGTCGGCTACTTCAACGAATTCGCCAACTTGTGTTTTGAACGTTTTGGGAACAGAGTGAAGCACTGGATCACCTTCAACAACCCCTGGGTGAGTGGATGGTGCGTTCACTGACTCTGGGAACATCTGGACTGGGATCTCACTGAGGAGGTCTGTTTCTTTCAGTCCATTTCTGTGGAAGGATACGAAACAGGGGAGCACGCCCCCGGACTGAGGACGAGGGGCAGCGGCGCTTACAAAGCGGCTCACCACATCATCAAGGTCAGTCTGGGTCCAGATCGCTCCAGAAGCCGACTCGGCCATTATGACCCTGAACGCAACGCCGTGGGTTCAACCTGGAGGTTCAGCCGTTACATCAGGACCTGGTTCTGATCCAACATGACAGCGACTAAAGAAAAGCTTCGAGTTTCAAACTGAATCTGCTGATCTTTTCTGTCAGGGTTTGATCGTTTACCTGACTTCAGTTTAGAGTTTAGACTCCAAACTGAGTCGTGCTTAATTCGCTAAAACAAGATTCAGACTCAACTTGGACTTGTTTCCTTAGACGTGAGGTTTGACTTGGCCTCCAGTGACTTGAAATTTGACTTAAACTTTGCCATCACAGTCGAGTCAACTTTGACTTTGAGTTCAAATCAAGTTCAAGGCTTGACTTGAACTTTGTTCTCAGTGACTTGAAACTTGACTTGGACTTGGAAAAATGACTTGTGAACATCTCTTTATGCTGAACTGTTGTCTCCTCACATGAGGATTTCAGACTCGCTGTTCAACCTTTAGGTATTAAATTAGTTGCAGAAAGTGGAGCTTCGTGTTCAGCAGAAATAATGTGATTTAAATGTTTCATAATCAAACATATTTAGAAATGTCCCAGGTATAAAAACTAGTTAAAATATTAACAGAATAATAAATACATCTTTTTTAATTTTTTTAAGTAGTAACTGTAGGTACTTCCTGTTGACGCCCGTCTCTGTTTCCAGGCCCACGCTAAAGTCTGGCACACCTACGACATGAAGTGGAGAAGCAAGCAGAAAGGTGACGGAGTAAACCGACCCACTGGTTTGGCTCTGGGGTTCTGGTCAGTAGTTAACTGGTTTTCAGCTGGGCCCAGGTCTGATCGGGATCTCCCTGAGTGCTGACTGGGGCGAACCGGTGGACGTGTCCAACCAACGGGACGTGGAAGCAGCAGAACGCTACATCCACTTCTACCTGGGCTGGTTCGCCACGCCGCTCTTCCATGGAGACTACCCAGCGGTCATGAAGGAATACATCGGTACCTTCACGCTCTGCTCCGTTTCCTCCAGCAGATACAATCATGTCTGCATGACCAACCTGATCGAGTTTTCAGCTAACATGGCCGACTAAACATTAACAGACATTAATACCATAACGCCTGAATTTACTTCCAGTTGTATAAAGACAACGTGTCTTTGCTTTTTATTAGATGTTAAATAAATTAGTAGGCCTGCCACAAAAACACATTTTACTGGATGATAAATTATTGCGATAATGTTGTTTTGAGACCATATTCAAGTAATATTATGGTAAAGGCATAATAAAGCAATAGCACATTCTCAAATATCAATAAACTTTAAATTCTAATGAACATATAACACTGGAACAGGAAGACTTTTTAAATATCCAAAATAAATAAACTAAACACCAGAAACGACAAATAAAATGAATTATAAAGTCTCTGTAAACAAAATCTTTCTTCAAACAAAGGTTTAGTTGAGATCAAAGAACCAGACTGAAAACTTTTATTGTCCAGTTTTTGGTAGAAAGAGAAAAACGATAAATTAAATGGATATGATTGAATTTGTTTTAATTTATTGTGTAATTAATTGATTATTGCTTATTGTGGCCCATAAATTAGAGATTCTAAACTTAAGCACTGCACTGCAGTAATGTAAATCAGCTATGATGCTGATTAGCACCGCTGGGCATTTAAGGAATGAATCAAATCAAAAAAATCAAATCAAATTTTATTTGTATAGCACATTTCAGCAGCAAGGCATTTCAAAGTGCTTTACATCATTACAAACACAGAATCACAATGCAATATAGAATCAATCATTAAGTCAAGTTACATCAATAAATTTGTAATTGATTACATTTCAAATACAATTCTAAACAGGTGGGTTTTTAGTTGAGATTTAAAAGAAGTCAGTGTTTCAGCTGTTTTACAGTTTTCTGGAAGTTTGTTCCAAATTTGTGGTGCATAGATGCTGAAAGCTGCTTCTCCTCGTTTGGTTCTGGTTCTGGGGATGCAGAGCAGAACCAGAACCAGAACCTGAGAGGTCTGGAAGGTTGATACAATAAAAGCAGATCTGAAGCAAACTTTTCACTCTGTTATTTTACTGATGCCGTTTTTGGTCAAACAGCTTCAGTAAAATTGAGTTAAAATATATATTTCTGAACAATGGTTGCTTATGAAGCTAATTCAGTAATGCACTATGGATTAAAGGTGAAAATGATTTAAAATAAACTGATTTTAACATTAAAAACTGGCATTTTAACAAAGGTTTGGACACTTTGAGCATAAATTATTCTGATGGCCCTGAAGGTCCGACTCATTCAGCCTCTGTAGCAGGAATCAGATTATTTTCATGTTTTTTCTGTGCCAAAGTTAAACTCTTGGACATCTAGAAAACCTGGAGAAGAACTAATAATCCCTGACCTCTGGATTTCCAGGCAGGAAGAGCGGCCAGCAGGGCCTGGGCGCGTCGCGGCTGCCCGTCTTCTCGCCTCAGGAGAAGAGCTACATCCGAGGAACCGTCGACTTCCTGGGCCTCGGACATTACACCACCCGCTACGTCACCCAGAAGAACTACCCTTCCAGCTTCGGAGACAGTTACTTTGCAGATCGGGACCTGGCGGAGCTGGTGGACCCAAAGTGGCCCGACCCTGGTTCTGAGTGGCTCTACTCAGTTCCCTGGGGGTTCCGGAGGTTGTTGAACTTTGTGAAGGTAAAGCAACAAAATCATGTTTCTTCTAACCAGCATATTGTAAATATGAACTGGTCATTACTGTTTAGACCTTGTTTCTTCAGTTATCACCATCATAAAGTAGATTTTGTATGTTTTTAAAAATCTAAATCCAAAAACATTTCTATGAACAGAAAATAAGATTTAACCTTAAAAATCTTCTTAAAGGAACATTTGAATCTGCGGGATGATTCATCTGTCAGGCTTCGGTTTGTTTGTTTGTAATTGGAGGAAAGAAGAACCGCATCAGGAGGTTCTGTGGTTCTGGATGGGTAGATCTAACCCTGAATTTTCTGTGTGATCTCACTGACAGACCCAGTATGGAAACCCGATGATCTACGTGACGGAGAACGGCGTCTCAGAGAAGATGCCATGCACCGACCTGTGTGATGACTGGAGGATGCAGTACTTCAGGGAATACATCAACGAGCTGCTGAAAGGTGATGGTTTCTCCTCTGTGTGGAACAGGAAGCTGGCTGGGCCGCCTCAACGTCTGTCTCTGTTTGGACCCTCAGCCGTTAGAGACGGAGTCAACGTGAAGGGTTACACCGCCTGGTCTCTGCTGGACGGCTTCGAGTGGGACGAAGGTTTCTCTGAGCGCTTCGGACTCTACTTCGTGGACTTCAGGAACAAGAACAAACCTCGCTTCCCAAAAGCTTCGGTTCAGTTCTACAAACGCATCATCAGCTCCAACGGCTTCCCCAGCCAGAGAGAGGTGAGGCCCAGCAGCGCAGCCGGCTCCAGGAGCAGCTGCTGACTCTGGTTCTCTGCTTGGTGTCTGCAGGTGGAGAGCTGGAAGAGGAAAGCTGTGGAGACGTGTTCCTCCAGCAACCAGCTGCTGGCTGCAGGTCAGTGGCATGAAAGGCCCAGATAGATCAGGAGCATGCAGGAATCAAACACTTCCTGCTTGGGGACGTTCTGAAGGTTCTGATTGGTGGGATGTATTAAAGTAGCAAAGTACAAGTTCTTCCTTAATGTCCTTAATTACACTGTTTATGTAATTATGTACTTTGAAAATGTAATTAAGTAAAGTAAGTCCTCTTTAATTAAAGGGAACCTGTTTGTATTTCCATTTGGGTTTCTACTGCTTCTAAAAACAACCCAACCTCTTAAAAAACACACAGGCATTTTTTGTCAATAAGTTCATCTTTCTTGGTGTTTGAGCCGTTTCAAAACCTCCAGAATGTCACAAATCAGCAGGCACCGCCCCGTTACCTAGCAACCCGAGCAGAATTCCGCCCGTTACCTAGCAACCGAAGAATTGCGCCGACATGTTGGTCAGCTGATTTTCTCTCTGTATGTGCTGTACAATGGCTGCTGGAAAAGACAAGTGTTTAGTTGTTAACTCAAAATCCAGAAACCACTTAATGTATTCTGGTTGGTTGTGCAGGAGGCTCCACTTCTGCTTTTCAAAGATGTACAGTTGAGTAATTGTGCATCTGTTTGAAGCCTTTTTCACTGGGAGTGTAAATGTTGAGTTGGGGGCGTGGCCAACAGAAGATTAGTGGATTTAAAGTGGCAGAGACAGTAAAACTGATCAGACTAAAAGCTCATTATCTGAGAATGAATTTGTGCAAAAAGAGTAATGAACATGCTTTGTAGCCCATAGATACATCCTAGCCTGTTCAGGGAAGCAGAGTAGGTCACTTTAAGTAGATTTAATCCCTGGTACTTTCGACTTTTACTCCACTACGTTTCTATAATGTAAAAATTATACCTTACATTTACGTCACATTACATTTTTTTGCTTTAATTGATTTGAAATGAATGATTTATTTGAGTAAACCAGTTAAAAATGGACTCTAGTTTCAGAAAACTGAAATATTGACTCCATTACAAGGTTGAATATATAATATTTATTCATCTGTGATGACAAAATGGAGTTGAAGTGTCAGTGGAAAGGATCAGCACCTGCTATTCCTTTGTCTACTGTCCCCTTTTTAGGCAGACTGCAGTTAAAATGACATATTGGTTTTGCTTTGTGTTAAATAAAAACTTTCAAAGGTTCAATCATCCTTTTTCTTATTTTCTTATTGGCATTTAAGTGTCCAGATCCACAAAATCACAAGTCTAAGTGTAAACTGTGTCAGAGAGAGTAAACACAATAAAACATGCATTATCTGCAGCTGTCATGAAATGCGGTGGTGAGACAGACGCAGCAGACCCAGGATGCAGTGAGAAATGATGATTTAATGAACAAAATCCAAAACAGTCCACAAACTCCGGGCAGCACGGCCGAGCGGAAGCCAGGGCTCGACGCCGGTAGCAACCGGTTACACGAAAGGACAACACGAAGGACTGAGAGCACATTAGACGAGGACCCGACCAAGACACAGACACACAGGTGACACTAAATACACAGGGGGTAATCAGGGAACGAGAAACACCTGGGAGTAATCGAGGGGAGAACAGGACAACACGGAGACACAGAAAACTCGAAATAAACACACAGAAAAACACGGAACATGACAGAAGCATTGTTCATGAAAATGGCAGAACAACATTGATGAATTCAAGAAAATATATATACAGAATGTATTACAGAACAAGTACTTTAACTTTCAATACTTTAGGTATTTTTAAAAACAAGCACTTTTACTCAAGTTAAAATGTTAGTGTTGTACTTTGTATATTTGTGTCTGTTTTCTGAAGTTCAGCGTTTGAGTATTTTGTCTTGCTGGTTGCAGATCCACTGATCGGCCACATGGAGATGGTCACAGAGATCGTTGTTCCCACCGTCTGCACGCTCTGCATCCTCCTCAGCGCCGTCTTCTTCATGTTTCTGCTGCGCCGACGCCTCTGAGGAACGCCCGGGTCGGGTCGCCTTGTCTGTTTCCATGGAAGCAGAACTCTGCAGGAACCAATCAGAGCGTCTTCCTGTTGACCGCCCTGCCGTTCTGTTCCAGTCGGGTCATCAATAAACAGTCAGAACAAGCAGAATATGATTATTAATCAATAAATGATTAGTAAGCCTGGTTTACTGTTGAACTAAGACTGGACTGAACTGTTCAAACCGTTTCCGACTGGAACAAACAACCAGGCTGAACTTTGTTTTGACTGTTATGAGTTTCATCATATTTAAGCTTTTATTGCCAGTTGTATTTCTAAATTTGATATAACAATAAAGTGGTTTAAATGTGCATATTAAATGTGAGGAATATTTAGAGGGTTTGTGTAGTATATAAATGTAATATTTTATTTATTTTTCATCAAACAGCTCATTTACCAGGTTCATGCAGTCCTCTGCGGGAGTTCCAACCCTCCTACTGATTATTACACTTCAATAAGTATAATAATCACTTATTTTTTACTTGCTGAAAAATAAATATGAAACAGATTCACTCATGGAAAAAATTATTGCCCTGCATTTTTTAAAATTGACATGATAAAAATGACCTAATATTTATCAGCAGGTTCCAGAATAATTAAATCCAACCTGATGTGGACAAAAATACAGGACAGATTCAGCCTATAAGCCAAGAATAATAAACAGTGACAGGATGAACTCTTCGTAAGCCTAGTATTATTTTTTAATTAGTTGGAGAACCTGGTAACCTCATTCATTTTTGCTGGGATTCATTTTCTGTCCCGGCATGTAAAACCTGATGAATCCAGTGGGTGGCAGCAGTGCTGCAGGTTTCTCATGTCAACTGCAGAAGAAGAAGGCGCATCAGTGGCGGGTTCTCTGATTCTCTGGCGCTGCAGCTCATCAAAAGGTACATTAAAGTTTCATTTCACAGTTTTAGTCCTCTCAAGGCTCTTCTCCGGGTCAAGACCGAACGTTTTATTAGTTTCAGGCCTTCTCTGGCCGCCGCTGGTTTTTATTTCAGCTCATTTATTCGCAGTTTGTGTCTGAATTACTGTCATGTTCGGTTCAGCGGCCAAACAAAGAAGACTTTTAACACCTTCATGTCTTCTGTATTGAGGCGAGTTATCGGAACTAACCCAAATATCGGTTCTGTGTCCGGTTAACATGTTACTCTTTTTGTTTTTGTTGGTTTTTTTAGTGTTTACCGCCTTCATTGTTATTTCTTCTGGAGACTCCCCAGCGGTGTATTACCGCCCTCTACAGTGCAGGAAGGGAATTACAGTGTAAAAACTTTTAACAGATGTGCGTTTACTCTGGTTGAAACCAGGAGTTACTTGAGTCCTGGCAAAGAGGCAGCAACAAATACAGCACAATAAATAAAAAAAAAATACTCAAATAAATAAAGCACTTAAAATTGGACTACAAAATAAAATAATAAAGATAAATAAATAAAATATATTGAATAAAATTATGAAATATATGGTAAAGAAAAATTTAAAGATTCCAAAGAAGAAATAATAAATAAATAAAGCATATAAAAAAGAAATATAAAATAAATGAAATATAAGAAAATTATTAAATTACATAAAATATAAAATAGTACAGTAACGTAACAAACTAGTTTTGTGGAGGTTATATAATTAAAGAATAGGCCTGTCGCGATAAACGATAAATCGATTAATCGTACGATAAATTAAAACTATCGACGTCATTTTAATTATCGGCATTATCGTCTCTTCCGGCCTTTTTCTCTTTCTGTTTCTGAATGAAAAGAAGGCTCAACTCCGGTGCTCTCCACTGACTCCTCCCTTCCTCATTTCCTTAGTGTAAAGCCCAGCGCACACGACACGATCTTAGAGCTGTCGGCCGATTGTCGGCCCATTTTCAAAACCTGACAGACCCACACATTAGCCGACAGAAATCCTAGGTATAACGGTTCGATCGTGCTGTGTGGTGTCCAACAATGGGCACAAAATAATGGCTACAAGTTCAGTTAACTAATTTTAAAACCAGGCATTAATCAATACTTTACTACAATCTACCTGCAATGCGTGTGGCTAGTGTCAGCGTAAAGTCCTGACTGCATGAAAATCATTAGAACCTATTTATGTCACGTTAACGAAGAACAGCTGAAAAGTTACCGGGTTTATCAACTGCGGTAGCAATTTCGCTCCAACTCCTCCTCTTGTCATTTCTATATTCTTTGCATGTTGAATAAACATTAATGTTGTTTCCACATATCATCTCCAATGTCCGCTGGACTTCGGGTTGCGCCGTTTCAGCTGTTTGGGATTCCCCTCCGTAATTTCCCCTCAGAAAGTGCAGAGGAGAATCCGCGCTTTCTGATTGGCTGCCTGTCACATTCAACAGGCTGCGTTAAGATCCCAGTCGGGGAAAACCCCTGATTTGGATCGGAGCGGCAACGATGATCTACCGTAACACACCACACAATCTTAGAAAGACCAACGTTTTAAGATTGTTGTATGGGGAAAAATAGGAGCAAAAAATCATGTAGTGTGAACTATTGCATCAGGTAGTCGATGTGCCCATCTTCTCTATTTAAATCTAATTATTAATGAAGGGCAACATAATATACAGACTTCATAATCTGCACTCTTTTGGTTGAATGCAGTATTTCTTTCCACTTTGACTTTATGTTTAGTTTTTTTTTTCAAGTGCGTTTTTTGCTAATGGAGACTGAGAATCCATTTTATTTTCGTTTTTGGTTGTTTTGTTTATTTTGTTTATCAGTTCCAGTGTTTAGTGTTCTTTTGAAAATAAAGTGTATCTAACTTTGGCAAGAAATGGCATGCATTATTACGTCATTTCCATTAAATCAGTGTAAAAAGGTCTTCAAACAATATTATCGTTTATCGCAATAATTTTTGAGACAATTAATCGCTCAGCAAAATTTGCTATCGTGACAGGCCTATTAAAGAATATTTGAAATTAATAAATGAAGCACAAATAAGTAAAATAAAATCAAAAAGATCAAACATAAATGAATAATGAAATATTTAAATATGTAAGACATGAATTAAAAGTATATGTAATATGTAAATTATATAAATGAAACAGAAACTAGAGCTACACAACGTACAGAAAACTAGTTACTGAATATCGTGACTCCATATTCATGTTTTCCTCGTATTTCATCACTTTCTCATCACTGTATTTCTAGCATCTCATCCATCCAACAGATCAGATATATTATCGACTCAGTTTGTTATATTTATTCCAGATGGTTCCTGATACTGTGATTGAACATAAAAACCTCATTAAAAACTGTAAATATTCGACTGTAGTGTTTAGCAGTTTAAATCTTAAAGCTGATGGCAGGGGCTTGTTTTCTCTCAGGATTCAGCCGCCATGAATGACCAACAGGACGACGGGATGAGCGACTTGTCCAACTTGGAGGATGAAGCTTTCCCTCCTCTTCCTCCCCCTCTGTCCCCTGGAGCAGCTCAGTCGCAGGGCGACCCGTTTGGAGAAGGTGAGAGTTCGTTTTTAAATGTCAGCGGAGATAAACGTGACGATCTGGTGACGGTCACCTGTCGTTGTGCTGCAGCTGAGGAAGGCGAGGTGTCCAAGCTGGCCGACGTTCCGGCTGCCAAGAGGAAAGGAGTGAAGAGGCCGCAGCCGAAGCTGGACTCCCACAGGTTTCCCATCATAACAGGTCGCTTTCCTCTGGTGGTTAATCCGGACGCTCATGACTGATGCCGTTTCCTCTCAGGCTCACTTCAGACAGAGGATTGCCGGCTCTGCGGACCTTGTTCGCCAACGCTGTCTTTAAGGGCAAAGGTCACGAGGTGAGAAACAAGGATTGATTATTCACCATTTAGCTAAAAAATAAACTTCTTAAAGGGCCAGTATCATGGAAAACAGACTTTTTTGATCTGTTTATCATGTTGTAAAGTTTTTCCTTCATCATGTTGCTTTGATTCTTTCATGTTTGAGAAATCCTTTAATATCCAAGGCAACCATTCAGTTGCAAAACGCCTGGGTGGACTTAGCCCCGCCTTTGAGGCCTAGCTCCTTCAGACTAGCCAGCAGCAATTAGCAAACAGCTGGTGGAACTGCTGCGCTCGTTACAGCAGCTGCTGCTCAGAGCAGCGCTGGTGAAATGTTAAAGGGTTAATAGAGGAGCCATGATGGGACGACTTCCTGGAGGCGGAGCTTCAGGAAGAGCAGGAGCTTTTAAAGAGACAGAGACCCGATTTCAAGGCACTAAATAACAAAGTCAAATTTTTATAACAGTTGAAGGTAACAGTTACCTGATTATGCTATAAAATGTAATCATTGTAAAATACATAACACTGCCCCTTTAAAATACTCCATATCCAGCTGTTTTTGTTGGATCTAAAATGTCTCATCTATAAAAGTCTTTGTTCTTCTTCTTCTGATCACGTTTAATTGAATCCTGTTTGCTCCTGCTGGACGTCTGGACCCGGCCGGCTCTTTGGCCAGGCGGAGGACCTGCGGCTGCTCATGCAGAAGATGGAGAACTGGGCCCACCGGCTCTTCCCCAAACTGCAGTTTGAAGATTTCATCGACAGGGTGGAGAAGCTCGGCAGCAAGAAGGAGGTTCAGGTGGGCTGAAGAAGGAAGGGAGAGTTCCTCTGTGCAGGACGGGTTCTAACGGGTTCCTCCTCTCCGCCGCAGACCTGCCTCAAACGGATCCGACTGGACATGCCCCTCACGGACGAAGACTTCATGGACAAACTAGGTGAGACGGACTGGACCTGAATCTGATTCTTGCTGCTGCAGAGGCTGAATGAGTCGAACTGGACCTTCAGTAACTAATGTGATTTAAAAAGTGTCCAAACTTTTCTTATAATGCTGGTTTTATATATGAAAATCAGTCAATTTTAAATAATTTTGACCTTTAACCCCTGATGGGCTAGTGAAGCTAATTAGCTTCTACCTCCTTCACTGGAGATGTATAAATATTACAAATGTTGGTTGATGCATCTGCCTCATGATAAGGTTGCTATTTGAAGTCCTCTGATGCCCTCTAGTGGTTGGAGTTTTAACTACATGTAGTTCATGGGCCGAAACTTTGCTGATAAACTCAGTAAATAATCTTAATTATTTAATCTTAATTATTATTTAAGACTAGAGAGTGTGCAATAAAATATATCCAGGCAAAATAATGTCATCTATATAAGATACATTAAAACACATAACATGTGACCATAATTCTAAGTTATTCCAAATTTTATTGTTGGAAACACCAATGGCTGCTCAAAAATATGTTTAAATTCAGAAACTGATTTCATTTTGCAAAAACACGCCAGGAGCTCATGATCTGTAACATAATGATGAAGCAATGGTTGTTCACAAACATTTTTAACTGTATTTTAAAGTTTTGTTTGAGCAAAAGCAGCATCAGTAAAATAACGTTGTAAGATTGAACTCTGTTTCATTCCTCACATGTCTAATGATGCTAATTAGCATCATAGCTAATTAGCATCATTCTGGATCTGAGGTGATTTCTCTCGTTTCCAGGTGCGGAGGAGCCGCCGGCTGGATTCCAGGATCCCGATCTGGTCATCAGCCAGGCCTCCTTTACCGATCCTCCGGGTCTGGTCCACTCCACCCCGGCCCCGGTTCCGGCTCCTCCCTCCCTGACCGAGGAGCAGCGCCGGCGGATGGAGCAGAACCGGCAGCGAGCGTTGGAGAGGCGACTAGCCCGGCAGCAGCAGACAGGTGAGACGGTTCCACCCAGAACCACTATAGGGCGCTCAGAACCATCCACCGAAAAATACTTAGGAAGTTTTTCTGTTTCCTCAAATCCTTCAGAGCCCCAGGCTGACGCAGGAAGTGACCTCACAGCAGATCTCAACGGGTCTACTGAGCAGAACCAGAAGCCAGGAGAACATCTGGACCCGGATCCGTCCGGCAGCACAAAGACTCCTCCACCTGAGGTTTCTGAACCCGACCCTCCAGCAGAACTTCCTGCTGAGGATGAGAAAAAAAAAAGTCCAAGCTCCCAACCCTGAGGTGTGTCAAAAACTGGATCTCTGCAACAGAACCTTCTACCAGAACCAAACTACAGAACCTTCCTGGTTCCTGAGCTGGAGCCTGAAAAAGTTCTGCCATTTTAGTTTAAACCTGGATGTTTGTGTTCTGGTCTGGTTCTGGTCCATGGCAGAGGAGTGGACTGTAACAGGTTCTGTTTTACTAGAAAACAACCAAAACGGGCCGGTTCTGTGTTCACGTTATTTTAATATAAAAATGTCCAATAATAATAAACAGTTGATTTTAATGAAACTGGGTCAGAGTTCATGTTCTGATGGTGAATCGTTTTCCCTCCAGAACCAGAACATTTCTACCAAAACATTTCCCACATTTCATCTGCTGGTTTCTGTCGGTTCTGGACCGTTGGGTCAGAACCTCACGAGTCGCTCTGTGGCGGCTCGTCCTCTACGCCGTCACGGTGCCGGGCCGCGCGGCGGCGTCTGGGTCCATCAGCGCCAGCTCCCGGATCTCCTCCAGCAGGGAGTACAGGTTGGGGGTTCTGCTCTGCCGGAACTCCCGCTCCTCCTTGGAGAGTTCGGGTCGGCGCGCCGCCTTCTCCTGTGCCTCCCCGGCCAGCCGCACCACCTCCTGCACCAGCTGGCTGCGGCGCGGCGAACCGGGCCGCTGCGGCGCGGCGCCGAGGTGCGGCTGGTTGCTGATGACCTGCAGGGTCAGCGTGTCGGCGTGGCAGTTAGTGGAGAGGACGGAGATCCGGACCTGGGGATGGGACGGAGAGAGTTCTGACCGTCTGGAATATAAAATGTTCCCATTTTATTCCTCACAGTAAGTCTGAAGATAGGCTTGACCTTTGACCCCAAGTCCCAGTGTACTCATTATAATGAGCAACAGGAGATCTCTGGTGATATTTTGTGGAAACGATAACTATTGCATCTTTTTTAGGTAACTGTGTCACAGCAATTACAGTCCTACAAACACAAATCTGCTCTTGAAAAAGGTTCCTATGTGTGAAACGTTTGTTCAGGACAGCAGACGCACTAATCAGCGTGAGCTTCACCTCTGACCTGCAGACGGTAACCGTGGTTTCAAATTTATTGAACAAACTGGAGGAAATATTAAACTATCAATCCTGACAGCAAGAACAGTTTTGTGTTTTCTTAAACATTAATTGGAATTTATTGTGACAATAATTAATTAAAACATGATAAATACAATAAATTCCTGGCTCTACTGTCGGACAAACTGGATGAACTTCAAAGCCAAAAACAGAACCCAGCCAGAGTATTACATTTATTATGGCGTTCAACTGATCTTATCCCCTACTCTAACATCTCTGCTCGGCTTTCTAACCAAACAACCAGACAGATTTAAAAAGAGGAGCAGCAGAAGCAAATGAGGCAGATTAGCAGCAAATGGTGTCAGATATTGAGCTGTTAGCATGTTAAGTCAGAGGCCTCTTTAGAGTCGCTGCAAGACTGACTGCTACTGGAGATAATCAACAGGAGCTGCGTTTCCATTGACCATATATTTGTACAACCTGACATTTCAAAACTGAAGTTGCTTAATGAAAACAGGCCAACTTTGAAAAACACTTTAGTTTTTTATTAAAAGGTTTTGGTGCGAGGATCATCAGAGCTTTAACTTTGTTTAGTGTTGCAATTTAACAACGGGTCAAAACCTGGAACGACCCCCTGCTGTCGGGTCAGCGTAGCGCCTCTGTGCCCAGATGAAGGTGTTTCTGTTGGCTCACCGTGATGTGGTCAAACAACCTGAAGGTGGCGCTGCCACAGCCAGACGTGGTGGTGATGTGGTCTGAGTGGCGGCGAACGGAGCCGCTCTGCCACTCACAGGTACCGTCCGGGCCGGCCGTCACCACCAGGCCCTCCTTGTTCCTCATGTAGACCGGACCTTTCACTCCGTACCTGTAAAAACAGCAGCACACCTGGAGTCACAGCTCCTCTGTGGAAACCGGTTTAAAGTCACAGTCACAATAATTTGACTTATTTAGAACCTGGTGTAAGTAAAACAAGTTTTATTAAAGTCAAGTTTTCACCGCATTACTCATTCATAAATATCACAGTTTCAAAGTAAGTGTTTAGTTAGCAAGCTAAATACTTGGTATGCTAACTAGTTAGCTTGAAGCAAAATAATTGAATAAATATTTTGAAAGCAAGTTACATATTTAGTTTCAAACTAAATGTTTGGCTTGCAACTAAATATTTTTATTTAGCAAGGTAAATATTTATTTAGTAAAATATATATTTAGATTGCTAACTGCATACAAAGTTAGCAAGTTAAGCATTTAGTTTGACACTAAGTATTTAGCTAGCTTGAAACAAATTTTTTAGCTAGCAAGTTTAATATTTTGGCTCAAATTAAATATTTATCTCCAAAGTAAATATCTTGTGAGGCAGCTAAATTTAGTTTCAAGCTGTTTAGCTTTTAAGCTAAACGCCAAATATCTAACTTGCAAGCTATACATTGAGCTTAAACTAAATGTTCAGCTTAACACTAAATGTAGCTGGCCAAATGAATAATTAGGTTGCTAGCTAAATAGTTAGCTTGAAAGTACATTTTTAGCTAGCAATCTATATAATTAGCTTCAAACTATATATTTAACTTGCTTACTACATATTTAGCTAGTAAGTTAAATATTTAGTTTGGAACTGACATAAATGAATGAATAATGTGAAAAATGAAGTGAAATCTGTAAAATTTAGTCCATTTCATTTGGTGGGACCCAACTTGACAGAAGTGATGCTACCAGGAAAAAAAGGTCCTGAGGCTTAAAACCTAAGAACATTGAACTAAGTGTCCAGCATGGCGGTGGCAGAATCATGCTGAGGAAATGTTCTTCTGTCACTGGAACAGCAGACCAATAGAGGAAGAGTTCCTTACTCTGGAATGAAGACCAGCACGCCGTTGTCCCTGATAGAGTAGATGATGGCGTCGGCCACGCAGCGCGGGTCCGTCTCCGGGTCGCGCTCCTTGAAGAAGAGGCACTGGAAGAGTCCGGTGGAAAGGTTCTGGGCTCGCTGGGCCGCCTGCCGACGTCACAACAACTCAGACAACGTTCAGGAAGCACAGAACCGCCCAGACCCAACAAGCCGCTCACCCGGTTCCTGCTGTTGATGTGCTCTGCCAGCTCCTCCATGTCTTTGTTGCCGGCCGGCGGTTTGCCAGGCTCAGCCCCCTGCTGACCGCCGCGCTCCAGCTGCAGCGCGGCGGTCAGCAGGCGGTGCACCACCATGTCGGCGTAGCGGCGGATCGGGGAGGTGAAGTGAGTGTAGCGGTCCAGAGCCAGACCTGACGAGCAGAAATGAGCCAATCAGGAAGAGCCGAGCTGGTTTATCGTAGCGGTAGAACTGGTTTACTGTAGCGGTAGAACTGGTTTACTGTAGCGGTAGAACTGGTTTACTGTAGCGGTAGAACTGGTTTACTGTAGCGGTAGAACTGGTTTACTGTAGCGATGGAACTGGCTTACCGTAGCGGTAGAACTGGTTTACTGTAGCGGTAGAACTGGTTTACTGTAGCGGTAGAACTGGTTTATCGTAGCGATGGAACTGGCTTACCGTAGCGGTAGAACTGGTTTACTGTAGCGGTAGAACTGGTTTATCGTAGCGATAGAACTGGTTTATCGTAGCGATATAACTGGTTTACCGTAGCGATATAACTGGTTTACCGTAGCGGTAGAACTGGTTTATCGTAGCGATAGAACTGGTTTATCGTAGCGATAGAACTGGTTTACTGTAGCGGTAGAACTGGTTTACCGTAGCGATATAACTGGTTTACCGTAGCGGTAGAACTGGTTTACCGTAGCGGTAGAACTGGTTTATCGTAGCGATAGAACTGGTTTATCGTAGCGATAGAACTGGTTTACTGTAGCGGTAGAACTGGTTTACTGTAGCGATAGAACTGGTTTAACGTAGCGATAGAACTGGTTTACCGTAGCGGTAGAACTGGTTTATCGTAGCGATAGAACTGGTTTATCGTAGCGGTAGAAATGGTTTACCGTAGTGGTAGAACTGGTTTACCGTAGCGGTAGAACTGGTTTACCGTAGTGGTAGAACTGGTCCTCAGGCTGAGCACCAGTGGAGAAGTACACGGCCTGAGACATGGCCTGGGTGGCCATCATTCTGAAGAGCCTGTTCACCAGCGGGTCCTCGGGGTCCACGGCTCGGTCCAGAGAGTCGGCCAAGGCCTTGTTGGTCCTGCAGGAGAGTCAGAATTCAGGTTTTACGGACATCCTCTAAAAATTAGTTCTTTTCCATCAAACTCCTCCCTTGCTGCTGGTCTCCACCTCTGGCCAGGTGGTGAACCGGCAGACGGGTGGGGAGCGGACCAGAACCCACCTGGTGTCGATGGAGAACCCCCTGGCCCGGGCCGTGTCCACCAGCTGGCTGAACAGCTCCTGGCGTGGCTGCGGGTGACGCCTCAGCAGGGCCTGGTAGGGGAAGGCCTCCTGGATCTTGCGCGCCACCCAGTGGTTGGCGTAGATCATGCACTCTGCCACGGTCTCATGGACCTCCAGGGGCTGGCGAGGAACCAGTGCCGTGATGTTCTTGTCCTGGTCCAGCTGGGCTCGGACCTGTGGAGGAGGAGCGAGCAACTTGTGATCCACCACGACAGAAACGGATCGTTCTTCTTCTGCTACAGAAAAAAACTGATTAACGTTCAAAATGATCTCAATGAAGTTTGACCTTCTACTGGGTTTAAACCAGAATCATTTGAGATTGATGCTACACCAGAGATCTTCAACATGGAGGTCAGTTTCTGATTTATATATTTTTCTGTTTATTGTTTTTGTTTCTGTTATGTCTTTAAATATCCATTACATGAATCCAACATTTCCGGGCCATTAAATTTGTATTCACTTATTTAAACCGTGAAATAAAAAAGTCTATTACTTGTATTGAGTGAACTGTAATACGATATTTTATAAAGTACTATAAGTAGTTATAAATATGTAGGTATTTTTTGCATTATGCCTCTGTAGCAGGTATCAGGTCTCATTCGCTGGTAGCAGTTAGCATTTCGGCGTTAGCTTAGCAGCAAACAAAGCCAGAACAGTTTACTCTCAAAGCGTAGTTTACATAGGACGAATTAATACTTAAACATTTTTATTTAATAATAACTTTATAGGGATCAATGTGATCAATTGACATTACCACCCTGTAATTAGACAAAGTTAAGACTCTTTACTGCTTGTAACTGCGAGGGCTGGAAAAACAGAGCAACAGATGCACCGCCACCCGGTGGTGTCACTCGGTATTACAACTCAATTCAACACTTGAATCTCAAACTATCAATAGTAAATAAACAAAATAATGCGATCACAAATAATTTTATCAGTTTGTTGCAAGTTGGATTCATGTAGATGTGTATTTTGAGTTTTTAAAAATATATATATATACATAAGAAATGTAATTAATCAGAAATCTCAGGAGATAAACCCAGCAGAAATGTCCGTCTGTACCTCCACTCCCTCCAGCTCCAGCGCTCCTCCTCGGTCCCTCTGAGCCCGCAGGTGTCTGGCGCTGTGCGTCAGCGTCCCCAGCGCCTGGATGAGCTCGCTTAGCTTGGCGTCCCTCTCCTCCGGGTCGAGCCGGGCCAGCTCAGGAACCTGGACCTCCTCCCCGTTCAGCAGCGCTTGGGCCAGCTCATAGTGGCAGCTGGTAGGAGGAGCGGATCAGGGTCCGGCCGAACCACACCTTGGTGACGGCCATGCTCTGAGCGTCCAGCTCCCACACGACGCTCATGGGGCGTACCTGGAAACCAGAGGACGGCGTTGGGACCGATGGAGACGGCGGTGAGCAGAGGAGCAGAGAGAACCGACCTGTCGACCCCGCCCAGCAGGGAGGCAAAGGTCAGCGCTGAGGACAGCAGGCAGCATGTCGTAGCGGCGGTCCGCCAGGTAGTAGGTGGTGGCTCTAAGAGGGAAACATGAACACAACTCATCCAGAAAACAGAATGTTTTAACCATATTTATCCATACAAGATAATCAATAAGGATGTAAACGGTAACCAGAGGAGAAACCAAAAACTGTACTAAAGTAAGAGCAGCAATACTTAAACATAATTTAAAAAGTAGCCGACCAAGAAATTACCTGAGTAACAGTAAAAACATATCTGTTAAAAAGTGACTGATCAAATTATCAATCATTTAATATTTAGTAATAACATCATTAGTCAGATTATGAATAAAATGACATGGAAATGTTAGTATTTTAAGGATCAAAATGATAATAATTTATATAAGTTAAAAAAATAAGAGAAATATTTTTCAAATCAATTTCTTTAAATAAAAAACTTCAGAACCTTTAACAGAAACTTCAGGAGTTTGTCTGGTGAACGAATGATCGCTGTTAGATTAGCTGCTGCCCGCCGGTTCTGGAGTCCTACCTGGACCGGGCCTCCAGGTCGGTGAGCGATTCCTCCCTGACGAAATGCGTGACGTCGGCGATGTGGACGCCCAGCTCCAGGAGCTTCCCGCCGGCCAGGCGCCGCACCGACAGCGTGTCGTCCACGTCCTCGCAGCCCCTCGGGTCGATGCTGAACACCAGGTG